>NC_054537.1:67441144-67558644 GCF_017654505.1 Polyodon spathula
AGCGGTTATACTCATACCTAAAACCGCCGCAGGCAGTCATCATGACGGTTACATTTTAAACAACCTCAATATTAAAATGAAAGCCAAACTATCAGATACAAGTCAAAAGTTTTATTCAAGCACGATATCAAACATCTGCACAGCCAAAACACTTTATGTAAACATAAATGCATTTATTTTCTAAATGATCACATAAAAAGCACTACTTAAAAAAATGAAAAACTAATAAAATAAACATTTCAAAATAAACTAGTGTGTAAAGTGTGTGTACATACAAAACTGTAAAAAAACAAAATTATTTTTTAATTTAAAATGAAAGTAACATATGTTTTCTCTTGCATGTGTCAGTTGGTGCAGCACTGAATCCAGGTTGAGCTGCAGAAGCCTGCTGCTTTGTAGTTTTCTGATTGAAATGTTTCTGCCGAAGTGTTGTGGCTTCAAGATAAAATCTCTCCCACTGATATTTTGCCCAGTGCATTCCTTGTACAAAACGAAGGAATTGATGGCTGCCAGGTCAGTAGAGATAACAACAGGTTTGTATACAAAAAATAGAATAGTGTAGGCTATATTCAAAACAAAAACATGTATTGTAATAGGCAGTCAAAATTACTGTTTTGGCGGTTCTAGGTGGATGGGATTATAACTTCTGTATTTTCGCAATTATGCCTTTCAAACGCCATCAGGGTATTTAATAGATGTATTTAGTAAAAGTCCTAAACAGACAACTGCATAACTTTCAAACACGCACAGTAATTTAAATTTGAAAACCACAAACAGTCAAAATGTCTGTCGTGGCGTTTGTAGTGTTAAATTGCCACGTTTAAACAATATGATGATTATATTAATAATAGTTTTTTAACTAAAAAATAAACTCATGCTTTTTTATCTTTTTGAGGTCATGTAAATATTCAGGAGAAGTAAAACTAAATGTAGGATAATTATGAAATTAGATAAACCAAACATTTTGACACCTCAATAACGTGTTGTTTTCAGTAGACCTGATAAAGTGTTTAAAGATATATCATCATAGACCTACAGTAATAATAATACTTTCACTTGCCCTTAGAGTAGGAACTACTACAAAAGAAAAAGTCCCTATTTGGCTCACCTGGTAAAAGAATGGTCGTGTGTTGTGCAGGATGTCATAGTCAGGAATATAGGTTGAGGTCCTGTCTGTGTAAAGTTGTTGATTTTTGCTAGGGATTCTGGAAGGAGCCTCACATTGGCTGTGGTGCTCCTGTGCGTTAGGGAGGCAAAATCAGCAGGGACTGTTTCTCCTCATTGTGTTACAGCGGAACCTACTGGCCAGGCACCTGCAGGCTTGTCCTTTATCCTGCAGAGGCCGGTAGCTTAAAACGAAACGCACATATTATGATAAAATATACCTTGTGTTTTTAAGAAACAAAGCCATAACATTTATGGCTATGTCTTCCATCAGCACGAGGTCCATATTTGCCGGGTTGTAAACATAAAATACAGTACATGTTGGGATAATGTCATATTAAGTCCCATGGGTGCGCTGCTAGTAACTGTAACTAGACTATTTTAACATTGTTTGTACGCATTAAGCCTGACTAAACATGAAACGATACTTTGCTGTGGAAGCTTTGAGCTGGATTAATGAACATGTTTTTGTGTATGGTTCTGGAGATCGGTTATGTAATGTGGACAGGGCCAAAGTGTTACTATTACTATTAATAAACCTTCTCTGCCCCTCAGGACAGGTGAACCAATCAAAATGCTAAACATTGGGAGAGGAGTCGGGAACCAATGAAATATTTCTGATTGAACAGGTTGGATTTTAGCAGCCGGTGTTATGAATTCAGAACACATTTTGACGAAAAGACCAGAAGCATAATTGATGAGAAATGAAAATAACTGATTAAAAAGAAAGTGTCTCTCTCATTGTCTGCCTTCTGCTTAAACGCTGCACTATTTTTGCTTTATAATGATTTTTCATTTTATTTTGTTTTGTTTTTGCATGTTGTTTTATTTAATTGTATAGGTTGCATTTCATTTTAATTTGTTTTATTTTTGCATGTCGTTTTATTTTGTTTTACAGGTTGCATTTCATTTTATTTTGTGCTATTTTGTATTTGCAAAAAACACGGGGCTCTAACGGTGAAACATAATACAAGAATACAAGCACCGATAACAGCAGTGGGTAGGTGGATGTAAAAATACATACATACATAAATAATTAAATAAATAAATAAAGTGAGATGTTGGTCATTTGTAGATGTGTGATGTCGCTAATGGTACGTTTAGTTATTGTTATTATTATTATTTGTGTGTGTGTGTGTGTATTTGTGAATGACTTAGAAACTCAAGAGCCATATTTGGTTACTTTAAGAGCCAGGTATGGCTTGCAAGCCATAGGTTGCCGACCCCTAAACTAGATTAATGCAAAGACATTAAAAACACCTTAACTTTCTTTAGATACATATGCATTCTGCTGCAGCCTGATTTCCCATCTTTGTGCAAGGCTAGTGATCCACAGCCTTTATAATGAACTTTAATAACAACTCTATTACCACTGGCAGTCTGATTGGCTCGAAATAGCTATGAAATTAGCTGCAAAGGAGCCAACTTGTCAATATTAATTCTGCGACAGAGATTACTTGTTACAGGAGAACAAAGGTGTGCTCTGCTTTGGCTGAACAACTTAACTCCTTGTCTCATAAAATGCAAGCCTCTATTGATTGCCTTATATTGTGCTGAAGGATAAAAAAACACACACACTTGCTCAAGTACACTGAATCACTTTGATTTTTTTTGCTTCTATAGTACAAAGTGTTCAGCAACATCAAATTAAATCAATGAATTCATCCTAGCAGATGGGTGCTTTAACAGTCAGTTAGCCTTTAGATAATTGAGGCGTTGACTCTGGAATCATAAAACGGATGGCTCATTTATACATTTTGCCGAAATAGATAGCTGAGGTTAAATAAATGAAATCTCATTTGTCAGATGGTAATAAATTGCTCCGCTTCTGCAAACAGCTCTGTTTGGCCTAATAAATAGAGGGGGGAGGGGGGGTGTTACAGTGCTCCTCCCTTCATAGGGTTACAGCTTAATGAAATGGTCTTTCGTCTGCTTGTTTTGTGCCTCCTCCTGCACGGTGCGATAAGTAGCGAACCAACGAAGCTTGTAATTACAATCTTACAGAGAACCCGGCCAATCTGTATATAAATCTCACCATCCAATTACAAGATGTAATAATTTTGCAGTCAAGCTGGTAATGAGGTATAATACTCATGAATGTGATAATCCCCCCTGGATGCTGACTCTATCAGATGTTAGCTTTGTAATTATACTGGCAGAAAATCATTATTTCATGTTCAGCAGAAAAATGAGGTTGGTGGGAAGTTAATTTTCTCTATGCTCTGTGAAGCATAGACAACATTTTAATGATTTAATCATTACTGCTTTCCCGTTTTCAATTGACCCATGTTACTTGTGTGTGGAAACATTTGCACATTTAAGAGTCCCTGATATGTAGTAAAGCTGGCCAGGTATGCATCTTTTTTATTTCATTATTATGCCACAATAAAACTATTTCCCTAATGGAATGGAAATCAAAACGGTTCTACAGTAGCACTGTTTAAGTGTTTCATGGAATATAAATCTTATTTTAATAGTTAAAGAATACAACTTCCATATTCTCCATTTTGATTGGATTCACCCTTTTTTTTTTAATACTGTGATCTAAGGTAAAAAAATAGGAATTTTCTGTTACAGTCTAAATACCCAAACACAATACTGGGCAGGAGGTTTAAAGTAGATAAACAGGTAATACCAGGATGGCGCTTTATGAAGTGACTGGTATTATTCAACCACACACACACACACACGCCCACACACTGTTATTGTCTCTTTATGCTTACCTTCAGTCTAACTAAGATCTAATCTGATTCTAGTCAATCAAATCGCTTTTTGATCATGGTAAAAACTATAAATTCGTCCTACATTTTATATATAATAAAATATATATATATATATATATATATATATATATATATATATATATATATA
Organism: Polyodon spathula; assembly: GCF_017654505.1. Taxonomy (NCBI): domain Eukaryota; kingdom Metazoa; phylum Chordata; class Actinopteri; order Acipenseriformes; family Polyodontidae; genus Polyodon; species Polyodon spathula. Next base: position 67,445,180 of record NC_054537.1, read on the forward strand.
TATATATATATATATATATATATAAAAAAAACACAATTTAACCCCTTTTGTGTGTATATACATATATATACTCTTGCAAAACTACAGTATTTTGGAGGGTAAAGTCATAAGCTCTCAGAGCAAATTGTTTCCAGTAATAGAGATGATCGATTATGACTGTTCATACATGTCTGAAACATGAAAGATTAAATAGATGTTCCACACCTCTCTTCTAGTGTAATATATTGGTGAGTTTAGACAACAGTCACAGATTCTGACAAATGCTATGCTTTCCGGTGGTTATCAAGAAAACCAAAATGGCCAAGGATTTGGGTATTAGTTTTAGAAAACAGATAGAAGACCACATGTCTTATATTTATTTATTATTGAATAGTTTATGGAATAACCTGGTCAAAGGTCACTGGAAAACCACAAATGCCAGCTCAATAGCTTTAATTAGGCAGGTTTACCTGTATCTGTGTTTGAACCTACAGTATATAGGTTGTTGAAAGAGACCATGTTCATGGTGATTGTGAAAACATATTTGTAGAATTGACACTGTTTATTAGAATAACACCAGCTTTCAAAACCTCAAAAGGCCAAAATTTAAAGGTGCTACTGTCTGGATTTTGGAACAATTCTGCAAGTACACTAAACACTCCATTTCTATGGTAACTAAATGGAATGCTGAAAGTCACATAATAACAGCAGCGGTGACAACTGAAGTAGCATATTATAAGATGCATTATGTTTTGAACACAGTATTGGTGACAAACCGTATCTGTGATGGAGTGATCCTGACTTACTCATCACCGAGCCACTATGTAGTAAGTGGCCCAGTAATCTGATTTTGCTCAGTATAGGTAATCGGTGTCATGGATGTTACCTTAACTACCTAAACCTTTTTATGCCAAAATTGCATTAAAAAAGATTGTACTGCTACCTTAGCAAAAACAAATCCATGTAACCCAAAACTGAATATAACAGACTGGACTCCAACTCAGTACACACTTTTGTGTATTGAGCACTTCACAAAAGGTTAGTATCAACAATATATCGGTAGTTTGTTTTGCTATTATTATTATTATTATTATTATTATTATTATTATTATTATTATTATTATTATTATTAAGTGTAACACGCTTAATTGTATAACCATTTTTTTGGAAATATTTATACACTTAAACAAGGATTACACTTAAGTGGGATTCCCAATTGTGGCAGTAGTGGTAATTCTGCCTGTAACTATTGTGGTGTTTTGTTTGTGTTTTTGATGGCAGTTTGCCGGAATGGGGTTAACTCCTGTCCCTGACAAAAACATGTGAAAATGTGGCTGTTAAAAGATCTGTTCAGTGAAGATGAATGCCCAGCCTGACAGCAGTTTTTATTGTGTCTATTTTTGTAAAAACCTTTGGTTTTGGCCCTTGTGCCCTTTGATTTCTGTTATTTTTGTGTAAAGTGCACATTAACACTTGAACTGCAGCTTCTGTGCCTTTGAGTCTCTTTTCTGCCGCATATGACATATCAGTCCTTTCCTGCTGACATATCAGTCCTTTACATAAAATATTACTTTGGTGTTAACAAAATGCATTATGCTACATCCATTATTTTACTGAACGTAAAGCATACTTAAATGTACAAACAATAATTTATTCATCTACATGTAATTTTAGTCTATTTGAAAACTGAACAGAAATTGTAATGCATTTTCCTTTAACATATTGTTAATGTGCTCAGTTTTGCACAGCATAGTCCTTTCAGTACAGTTTCTTAGTGTTAAGATTCAGCTGTCACTCATTGAAGTTGTTTTTACAGGAACAAAAAATCAACAGCTTCCTGGTACGAAATCACATCCTATAGTGAAGCTCAACCCTCTTCACTCATCTAGCAGAAGACAGGTCATGTGACAACATTTTTTTTTTAGTTTACAGCATTATACTTGAAAAATCCACAGCTCTTCAATGTTTTTTTTTAGCACACAATTCAACTCTTTAAATTAGTTACAGTATAGGACTATGAGGGGAAACAACTTCAATAAATTGAAATCCTATCGATGTAGTTGTGTATCAAAATTGCATTGCAAAGTCAATACATGCAGAGTACAAAGGCTCTATAAATTCTTGAATAGATGCCATTTGAGAAACCAAGCAGGAGAACTGGTTACATTTGATGATTCCCATTAACTGTTAATTAAACAATCAAAACCCCTTTTTCATCTGGCACCCATGCCATGTGAAATGCATGTATTGAAAGTTTTGGTCACACATGGAAAGTTTAGCAGATGATACACACACACAGACACACACACATAGACACACACACACACACCCCACTCCCCTCTCATCCCACATTGATTATCTTTATGCCTGCCCATCTCTGAAAGCAAACGTTCGTGTTTTGCCATTTTAAACAGATATAATCAGTAGGGTGTTAAACAAGAGTGGATCTTTTATGCATTGGGTGTTAGGACATGCGAATCACTACTGTAGATCACTAGAATAAACAACTCAGTCTGATTCAATTACAACGCTAGGGCCCGCTTTTATCTCCTTGTGACATCATTTCAATCAAAATGTAAAATAATCCAATCCAATAGATGGAATAGCCAAGATAGGATATAGACTGCTGCACTTAGTCATTTAATCAAAAAAAGAAGAAAAAATGGTCCTTCTGACAGCCATCTAGAAGTTCCCATTTCAAAACTCTATTATCTTGTATAATAGTATTCAAAAGAATTGAATGCAAAAGATTGCCTATTACTTTTGTATTAGTGAACGTTGTTATATAGGACACAGCCTACTGCACTTTTGTTCAATTAATTAACAAAAGCATAAAATACTTCTCTTGGTAGACATCTAGACGTGATCCTCTCTGCAACACAAATTTCCATGTAGAATCATATTTTGAAGAATTAAAATTTTTGCAAAGCTGGTATTAATAGCAGGTTGTTATAAATGTTCTAAATTATGGAGATAGAAATAGGATACAGGCCACTGCACTTTTGCCTTTTTAATTAACAAAGCAGAAACCTGCTTTGACAGAAATTTGGAATGTTCCCGAGAAAAGAAGATTATTATTATTATTATTTTAATGCATATGGCTGCTTAGGAAAAGTGAATGTATGATAACGTACAACAATATTAATAATACCAGCTAGGCTATCTGCGGCAGTGTAATCTAATAGAAAGCAATTAATTTAGGACACAGGCTACTGCACTTTTTAGTCATTTAATTAACATTTTTTTGCAAGAGTTTAAATTTAAAGCTTTACATCGGTCACCCTTCAGCTGCTGATTCAATACAACCAAGCACAGAGCTAATGTGTGTTTTTCATTCAAGCAGCTAATCTTGTATATTGTAATATTCAGTATACTGGTACTTGTTACTTGTGCATGTATTGTAATAATAATATTATGTTTTTCATGTTTCTTTTATAAGATATTATTACAGTCTGGTCTGAGTTCTTTCTTTCAGCTTGGTTAAAATACAGTAAACCTATTTGAATCATACATTCCGTAATGCGGTCTACTGTAAACATTCATCACATGTTCCACAATATACATTTAAGTTTTGCATCATTAGAATTTTAGGATTGATACAAAATTAAAACTATAAATAACTATATGAACATAATTTAGATATTTTATTTAACATCATGTAATCAAAGAAACTACAAAATGAAATTGCAAAAGTCTACCGGAAGCCATAATAGTAGTATAGTATTTCATGTTATAATTTCAAACTTTTTTTTTTGTTTTTTACTTAACAAATTTTTGTTAAGTATATGAAAAACTACAAAGCGGTATGTAAATCAATATGTTACGGCAACATTATTCAGCAGGTTTCGTTCAACTTTATGAAGCAAGATGTGTATTTGCAATAGCTGTAGACTCACAATGAAAATATATGCCCACCACACATCATGTGAAAAATTTCCCCCTATCAATTTATAATAGACTGTGTAAAACAGGCAAAAAGTACATTCACTGTGTTTTTTTTTTTTTTTTTTTTTTTTTCTGCAGATCTACTCCAGAAGCCAACTGTCTGCTGTTATAGAAATTATCTAGTTATGTTAACCTTTAAGTGGGGTTCAGGGGGACAAGAGGTAGGGCTCCACAACCTTTCTCAGTTCGCGCCAATTCAATTGCCAGTCATATATAAACCCTGAGCACTCCTCATTTTGTGTCTGTGTTTTCAATTTTGTACCTGTACACTAATTCAGTAAGTCTCCTAGCACTATTTGAATTTTGGTACTTAATTAAAATCGAGATGTTAAACTTACCACATTATTCCTTCTCATCGGTGTCAGAAGGCTTGGAAGAAGAGTTTATTCCATAGGCTAGTGCATCTGTCACTTCTCTCCATGTTCCATCTGGAAATTCAAGGGGTTCTCCCCAGCTTTCCACCCCCGGACATATACCTCTCTATTCGAATCCTCCAGCTGTACCATCTGTCGCTCCAGCCACTGCAAACCCATCTTTTGCAGACCAGCCACGGAGAAGCAAGAGCCGTCAACCTCAGGAATCCTTTCCAGCTCGGCTATATTTTAAAGACTGGCCAGTCGATAAACTCCTCAAAACTATTTTTTAAAAGAGGTATTCCGATTACAGCAGAGAGCGACCACAAATTCATTCTACACTGCATCAACATTTCAGCCAAACCTATCTTTCCTCCTCAGCCCATAGCTCAGCGTTTCAGGAATCCATGCCCCCCTGCATCTTTGAGATTTCTGATTCTCTTTCTGAAGCATTATGCAGGATTTTGGTACATATTCACCACATCCATTTTTCCATCTTCTTGATGATTTTCTTCTGGTTTTGCCTCCCTCAGATCCCTCAGCTCAAGCAATCACAAATCTTCAAACTTTCTTTAAATCAGTTGGTGTTCCACTCTCAGAAGAGAAAACCATTGGACCAGTGTACACCCTGGAATTTCTCGGAATCACACTCTATAACATCCACTTTGAAGCCCGCCTTCCTCCTAGCAATCTGACTCACATCCGTTCTCTCATTTAAGAATTCCAGATTTCCAACATTATCAAGAAGCGTGATCTTCTTTCACTGCTCGTCACTTCAACTTTGCTATTTGTATCATTCCGCAGGGCAGGACAATCATTTCTCGTCTTCTTGCTCTCTCTGCCAAAATAAAAAATCTCAACTATTTCATTAATATTTCAGAAGAGGCAAGGAAAGATATCTGGATGTGGCCCTCTCTGTTACAAAATTGGAACGATTTATCTCTTTTCTATGATGACTTCATCTCAGCCCAGCACGACCTTTCTCTGCACACCGACGCATCCACTCAAGAATTTAAGTCAAGTTGAAGAAATTAACAGAGCTGGATACATTTTTGTTAAGAATACAATGCTGTTATACTGTTAGTTGGGTTAAAGATTATTTTTGAAAACGGCCCTACTAGATGATGGTGACACAGACGAATGTGACACCTATAAATATTCTAATAGCAGCAAAGGGCTACACTTGTTTGACAACATTGGATAATATTTTGCCTCTCAAAATCAATTTTCTCTGCCACATACCTGGGTCGTTTGAGTAACACAAGTCAGTTGAAACATTTTGGAGATGGGCTTGTCACTGAGTTGTTTTCTTTTTTCCAGCAGTGAGTGACTCAGATTCCAGAGAGAAGAGCTGCATCTTTGTCCAGGCTGTTACATGCCTACTGTTAAATTCTCTTTGTGAAAGGATGTTATTTTTGGCTTGATTTGCAGGGGTTAAAAATACCTAAGAAGCTGCTCGTTTCTCAGTTCTGATTCCTTCTTTCTCGCTTCCTTTTCTTTCTGATTTTGAGAGCCAGGTTTATGGTGATAGATTTTTGAAAAGCCGTTAGCCTCCAATAATACCTGACCTTTTGTGCACTGCATACATAACAACCCATACCTGAGGTCTGTCGTGCACACACGTGCTTTGACGTTTGATTGTATGCAGACAAAATCATAAGGTAGAGTTAGAAATTATTGAAAAAAATACTTCAAAGGACAAGTGTTTTGACAATATTACATTGTTTGCTTTTTCTAAAGTCCCTGGCCTCCCCAGAGCTTGAGCCAGGATCCACAGTCTCGGTTGTCCTCCCTGACAACATCACTGCTAACATGAAATACTGTACTTCTAATATGGCTTCCGGTAGATATATGCAATACCATTTTGTAGGTTCTTTGATTACATGATAAAAATTATGTTTATATGTTTTTTTTTTTTGTTTTGTTTTGTTTTTAATTATGTCTCAATCTTAAAATTCTATGTGATGCAAAACTTTTGGCCATAGCTGTACTTTTGAATGAATGTTTTTTGAATCTTAAGAGTTTTGTTTTCAATATTCTTTTGACCCTTAGAGGGTGATCCCTTTTGTGCAAACTTGAGCCACATGAGCAGAGCAGAGTGGTAAGAATTCTGGACTGCTGGTTCTAGAATTGTTGAGTGGGGAATATTAAAACTTGTTAGTAATTGAACTGGTCTCTCTATACTTAAGTGACAACATTTTGAAAAGACTCTCCCTTGACATTACTGGATTACCAATAGCAAACAATAAAATGTATATAAGGTTTATGTGACTAAAATGCTGTCATGCATGATGCAAAGATAAACATACATTGTACAGTTATTGATTGTGGTGCAAGTCATAAAATACTCAATGAAATGCAGGTATTTGACAATGAAATCCAAAGTGTTTCTATCCTTCAGTTCCCCTTAGTCATGGCAATACTAAACACTGTTTTGTTTTTAAATTGCACAGAAAGGATATCAGCTGCCACCATCAGACATCCATTATATTCTACAGTAAAGAGGCATACCATGGACAAAATGGTAACCAAGGACAATTGAAAATCATAATCTGGCTTCTTGTGTTAAGTAAGGAAAAGGCTGCATACAATACTTTATAAGAAACAAAGTACTGGATCTCAGTACTAACATTAACACTTAACTGCTGCATTTAGTAAAACAAGGTGTGAATTTGACAAGTTTCACACTTTTTAAACCACTATAAAATGATGTGGTGCCAGTTGATCTCAAGTTAAAAGTACAAAACATTGTTGCTAAACACTTTTCATTAAGTAACATAAAATAACCGAGGTATTTGAGTCATGTAACGAACACCATTGAATATTGCTATCAACCTTTTAAGAATGACTTAACTGTGATCTAACTGGACAAGTAAGAGTTTAACTCCTTACATTCTGTTACTAAATAGTATTATACAGAGGACAATACATCTGCCAGCACAGAACCCTGTTCAGAACCATGCTAGGATACTGGGAGAGGCCTAACATCCAAGTGTTATTCAGTATATATTAAAACCTGTGCCCTTTTGGCCTGGAAAGGTAAGCTAGCCTTGCCACCAATAGCTTAGTATATAAAAAAAATCAACATTCACAGTAATGTACTCACAGATCATAAGAGATTTTTTCCTTTTCTTAAACCAATTATTTGTCGACTGCAGGCCTTGCTCACTCTGCAAGTTACACTGCTTACACAGCAGATTTCTTCAAGTTTAAACACAAGTATACTGTATCTCCATTAATAGGGTTTCCAAAGCTCCCAGCTGGAACAAATACATTTCAGGTGTTATCATTGTATCACTTGTAATGGAGCATATTCTTGCCAGCAAAAATATAGTGACCCTAGAGTTAGCTTTGAATATATCTATTTGTTTCTGTGCACAAAATAAATAAATAAATAAGTAAAAATAAAAAGATACAATGTGTTTTAAAGAGTGGTCTGGTATCCTATCATAAATAAACTTCTATTTTATTATTTTGTTAACACTGATTATATGATATATTACATATATATATATATATATATATATATATATATATATATATATATATATATATATATATACACACAAAATAATTGATCAATTAATCTTGGCTTCCTGAGTGCTGTATCAAAAATGATGTGTGAAACAAGAAATCCTGAAAAATGGCAGAGGGTACTTCTACAGACCTTGGCAAAAGGGCAACTGGAAGGTATACCCAATATTTCACAATATCTCTGAATGAAGAGAAAAGACTGCAATTTGTAACATTTCGTCACTGGTGCTTTTCTTTCACCGCAGTACTAAAAGTTTATTATCTTATTCGCAAATAAGCTTTTTCTTTTTATTCAACATATTTCTGTCAAACGGTATCAGAAGGTTAACAGCTATATTTTTTCTTCAACTAACTAAAAGAAAATAGCATTCAATAAATTCCATTACTCCAGTTAATCTACATAAAACAGCTCTCAATAAGTTACCTTTGTTAGTCTGAATTTTGAATGCTTACGCAATCCCCCAAAACAACAATTAAAACTAATATTTTAAATTGCTTTGAATATTTAATATTGGCAAACTCCAATTACATGTAGCACATATTTTCAAAATATCAAATTGCAAGTAAATATATGTATATTAAATATTAGCTGGCAGTATGAAACATTTTCATTAAATAGCATTATGTACTACTCAACGTCGGGGAAATGCCCCCTTCACATTGCAACAGTACTAAAACTTGTATTTGTCTAATCTTTGTATAATCACTAGTTAGTATAGAGCCTCCACTAGTATAGAGGCCACCCCCACTCCCCTTAAATCCCAACCACTTCCCCAAAAGTCCAGAATTGTCCATATTTACAGCTTCTTGTAGGTGGGTTGGCTCCCATTCTGGCGCCTCCACCCAGAGACCAGGAACGGCACTTGTTGTTTCTATACAGCAAGCAACATCTTCAGAATGTTTTCCACTTTTGTTAAGAGCACTGCTCGTTCTTGGTCACTAGGTAACACTATCCCACTCTGACCCCATCTGACCCGAAGCACCTCTTGTCAGGAGCCTCCTCAGAATATTCGTCCAGGAGAAGCCGCCACTGCCACGGCTGTCAGGCAACAGATCATTAACATAGATTTTGCCTAAACTAATTTGTAATGTTGTCAGACTCTCCCCCCCAGTTTATGTACAATGTACACTTTCACCTTCACACATTTTGCATAGAAAATGTTCTTAAAATACTGTAAGCATTCGGTGGCTACTTGTAATCATGTGGAGTTTATTTATCATGGAGGCAAGCAAATTGTAGAGTAAATGATAGAGAAAATGCATTCAACGTGACTATAGGAGTTCACCGAAAACAAATTGTGTATTGGGTTCGGGAGTTATATCGCAGTCATAAAAGCTTAATAAATATATGATGAAGTGTTACATACATTGTATACATGTATAACAACTAACAACTACAATCACAAATGGCACTTGAAGCTTATTTATTGCCTCAAATAATACATACTAAAATACATACAAAAGTATAAGAAAATAAATTCCAACCAAGCCTACATAGACAGCTTACTTACCGCCCCGCCCCGCCCCGCCCCATCCATAAAAAGAAAAGATGCATGTCGGCCAGTATGACGCAGAGGGACAAACACAGCCTGGGAAACAAGAGGTGTCTTTTTTCCATATACACTTCCAGCATGTGATTGCAGCGAAGAACAAAGAATTTGCAGAATAAGAACCAAGCTAGGTCCCTCAGACAAGTGCCTATCTCTGACACCTGCTGCACTAGAGCCTGGGGATTTTCAACAATACAACTCTGGTGGGTGGTTTTGCACTGCAGTGTGCAAGGTATATTTGTATTTTGACTAGGTTAAATTGTAATAATAAAATACCTTATTTCAATTCAAGTCATGTAGAAGCCAACTTTATCAAAACAATCAGACTGGACAATGTTTCTAGTGAATAAAAAGGAACAGTTTTATTAGAAATAAAAATAAATAAAGGAAAAATTAAAGGTGCACTAACTAAAGAAAAATAATACAGAAAGAAAGAATTAACTAAACTAACCAGCATAGAAAAGAAAGTTTAAACAACGACACCCCACTCCTGCTGGTTGATCAGCGATCCAACACAATCTATGGGAGATTCCCTTAAAGGTTACAATTGTATTCCTGACAGCTATTTAAGATGAAGGATAGTCTTAACTGAGGTATCATTTAGTAACACGAATATTTACTTTCGTTAATATTTGATCATCAAAGCATTGTTAAATCAGTCTCATATATATGTATTAGTTCAGAAGGGAATTCTCACTCTTGCAAGATAAAGGCGCTCTCTGCATCCAGACAACATATTGAGAATGATCTATTATCTAGACAGCTAAATTTGTGTTCTAGCCTTAAACATAGAATGATAATTGCCTTGTAAAACCCACATCAATTTGTATAAATCACATACAAACAAATACTATAGTGTTCATTAACTCAAAGCATGAATTTAAAGCAATAATACTTTTCTTACATTCCACTTAAAACATAAATTTTACTTTAAGGTCTGCTTATTCTCGCGTTCATAAGGGGATTAAAACACTACTCATTGAATACTTAATGGACGTTCGCTGCCTCCTTCAGTTGATCCATGTCTTCAACAATACAGACGCTCAAAGGCACTCCTGCTGGCAAGGACAGGTCCAGGTTCTGGAGTCTGCCTTCCTCGTGTTTTGTCTTCACTTAAGGGTACGAAACAAATGTCTTTGCAAAGAACAAGAGTCATTAACTTTTTAGGTATTCCACTGAAACAGCAATTCCTTCATCAATATGTGCACTCTTCATCTGGTTATGTCTGGGATATTCCACGACAAAACTCCGGCACTGCTAGCTCAATAAATTTAATATATTTCAATTTATGTTGACTTCAAATGTTCATCCAACTCTTTCTCCAGTGATCAACAGGGGCTAAGTTAAGGATTTGATTACAAGTACTTTTAGGATTTTAGATGTCTTACGCAGCGGACTCCCACACCAAGGCAAACACTAGAATAGTTATCTCATATTAGAGTGTCCGAAAACTGTATCTTTTTTCCAGCTGATTGCAGGCTGGATCTCCAGATTGTCACAGTTCAAAGACTGGTTTGTGTATCAGAACCTTGGATGTCATGTCGGGAGCCTTGTTTGAGTGTCACGCTCATACTTTGTAATGTTCTCTTTACAGTGGGTTGCGAAAGTATTGACCCACCTTGGAATTTTTCCTATTTTGTTGCCTTACAACCTGGAATTAAAATGGATTTGTATTTGGATTTCATGTAATGGACATACACAAAATAGTCCAAATTGATGAAGTGAAATGAAAAAAATAACTTGTTTCAAAAAATTCTAAAAAATTAATAACAGAAAAGTGGTGCGTGCATATGTATTCACCCCCTTTGCTATTAAGCCTCTAAATAAGATCTGGTGCAACTAATTACCTTCAGAAGTAACATAATTAGTTAAATAAAGTCCACCTGTGTGCAATCTAAGTGTCACATGATCTGTCACATGATCTCAGTATATATACACCTGTTCTGAAAGGCCCCAGAGTCTGCAACACCACTAAGCAAGGGGCACCACCAAGCAAGCTGCACCATGAAGACCAAGGAGCTCTCTAAACAGGTCAGGGACAAAGTTGTGGAGAAGTACAGATCAGGGTTGGGTTATAAAAAAATATCCAATACTTTGAACATCCCACGGAGCACCATTAAAGCCATTATTAAAAAATGGAAAGAATATGGCACCACAACAAACCCGGCAAGAGAGGGCCGCCCACCAAAACTCACGGACCAGGCAAGGAGGGCATTAATCAGAGAGGCAACAAAGAGACCAAACATAACCCTGAAGGAGCTGCAAAGCTCCACAGCGGAGACTGCAGTATCTGTCCATAGGACCACTTTAAGGCGTACACTCCACAGAGCTGGACTTTACGGAAGAGTGGCCAGAAAAAAGCCATTGCTTAAAGAAAAAAATAAGCAAACACATTTGGTGTTCGCCAAAAGGCATGTGGGAGACTCCCCAAATATATGGAAGAAGGTACTCTGGTCAGATGAGACTAAAATTGAGCTTTTTGGCCATCAAGGAAAACGTTATGTCTGGCGCAAACCCAACACCTCTCATCACCCCGAGAACACCATCCCCACAGTGAAGCATGGTGGTGGCAGCATCATGCTGTGGGGATGTTTTTCATCGGCAGGGACTGGGAAACTGGTCAGAACTGAATGAATGATGGATGGCGCTGAATACAGGGAAATTCTTGAGGGAAACCTGTTTCAGTCTTCCAGAGATTTGAGACTGGGATGGAGGTTCACCTTCCAGCAGGACAATGACCCTAAGCATACTGCTAAAGCAACACTCAAGTGGTTTAAGGGGAAACATTTAAATGTCTTGGAATGGCCTAGTCAAAGCCCAGACCTCAATCCAATTGAGAATCTGTGGTATGACTTATAGATTGCTGTACACCAGCAGAACCCATCCAACTGAGCTGGAGCAGTTTTGCCTTGAAGAATGGGCAAAAATCCCAGTGGCTAGATGTGCCAAGCTTATAGATACATACTCCAAGAGACATGCAGCTGTAATTGCTGCAAAAGGTGGCTCTACAAAGTATTGACTTTGGGGGGGTGAATAATTATGCACGCTCAAGTTTTCTGTTTTTTTGTCTTATTTCTTGTTTGTTTCACAATAAAAAATATTTTGCATCTTCAAAGTGGTAGGCATGTTGTGTAAATCAAATGATACAAACCCCCAAAAAATCCATTTTAATTCCAGGTTGTAAGGCAACAAAATAGGAAAAATGCCAAGGGGGGTCAATACTTTCGCAAGCCACTGTACGTCTGTGATTGGATAGTTTGGTTATTTTGGACGGTGCCTGAGTCCACGTGGAGTGTTTTTCATTGGTTGTTCTCATTCTGACACGGCCCCTTGTTCTCCATTGGTCTGATATTCTGCCCCCTGTCGGCTGGATTTATGTGATGGACTGGTTCCTGTCTTAGGTGTCAAAGCACCCAGAACTGTCTGGGTTGCGGCGCCGAAAGAGTCATTCAGCGATTGTGAAGATAAGCCATTTGTTCAGCAGGTAGTTTACGACTCTTTTTAAAATCATTCTTTGTCATTAGGGGAGTTTGTGACCAGAAACACAGTAGAACACAGTGAATGGCTTAAAATTCCCCTCTGTATATTTCAATTCTGTTACTTTCACACACAGAATGATATTATGACCCACTCTGACACTACAGCACAACAACCAACTGATGTCCTTTGGTGGTCCTTCATGGCATCCAATGTCTTGATGATGTAACCTTGCTTACTATAAATGTCGGCTGCTATATTTGTTCATCTGGCAGGGGAGGTAGTCCAGATTGTAGGTGAAATTTGATGGGATGGGCTCCTGTCTTGATCGGATATTATGAATGCCCTTATTCTAGATGTTGTGCTGGGAGATGGCGAATGTGCATCATTTTGGAGCTCATATCCTTGTTGTTTTAGTTTTTATTTTTATTTTTCACCAAAAAAAAAGTTTGTAAATGCACATTAAATGAGTTGTATATAATAAGCTGTAGCAAAATATCCACCTGAATAAGGATAAATGACTAATAGGGTTTTCATCCGTGCCATCCGATTTTTATTTCCATTTGGCTGCTGCTTGCTGGTGGGAGAGCCATCTCCCTGTACGCTAGTAGTTTCCATAACAGCGAATTATGCTTCCATCCTTTTCTCTTGATCTTGTTAACATGCATTTTAATTAATGAGTTCCCCTTATCTAGTCATTGAGACAGGAAATGATGTACATCGCCTGCGACATTGAATCTTTTTAATGAGACTTAAGCTTTCGTTACTATACCGTGTGTTCAATAGAATAATGCTGATGTTTGAAAATCCCACCTATAGATAGATAGATAAATAATGATATCCATATTTTCTAATTGAAACCAAAACGGCTGTCATCAGGTGAATTAATATCTCCAGGGGGAGGAACCATTTCATTTTTTTAAACAAGCTGGTGAGTGTTTATAATTCATCACCAGGGCTGACAGATGAGTTCTGCTGGAGAATATTAGAAAATGTCTCAAATCTCATATATATGCTAATGGTATGCTGAGACTGGTCGGTGGTTTGGTTCTTAATCTGTCCTGACCAGTGTGGAAAGTGGAGGAGACAAGCCATTGCATTCAACCATTTATGATAAAAAAGACAAAGGGGGCAAGAGTAATTTTCTGATTTAACAGTGTTGTTACTACAAATAAAGAAATCTTGGTTTTGACTGTGCTAGACATTAAATTAGTTTCCTGCATCCACTTTGATATTTTTTTCATTTTGATATATTGCACAAAGCACTGCACAGATTCAAGTGACAGATAGACAACTGTATATGAAACTCAGCTGTGTATTAAAATCTCTTTCTTGCTTATTTAATAAACACATGTAAATGATTATTTTTTCTGTACTGAGAATATGCTAATCATTTTATATTGTGTTCTATTTTTACAAGTCAGAAATAATATTATTTAACAACTTGGCAGGTGCTTTATTTAACATGCATTTCTTTGCCTTGCTACAAAATGCTAGTGCTAATGTGATATTTAATCCTTTAATCCTCACCCTAAATGATTAACTACAAATTGTAGACTATATCTTGAAAAGGTTTTATTTCTAGTAAATTCAATAATTACCATATTTAGTAGGATTATTTTATTATTTTGTAACTGAGTTAAATTAAGTCTTTGTTTAAGACATTTTTTTCAGTGATTTTGGCATTTTAAGGCTGATTGTTCACCGATCTCAGCATAGTAATAATATTAATAGGTACAAATAAAGAAAAAAACAGTAAATAGGGGAGAGAAAAATCCATAAAAATCCAACAGTGACAGACAGAATGTCTGGTTCTACACAATGTTAAAAAAAGTTATCAGTTTGATTGCCTTACTTTTTGATAGTCAGTTATTTGGCTCACTGCCTAGGTCAGTTAACCACATACACACACACACACACACACACAAACACACACACACACATATATGGAATTGCAACCACTTTGTAGGTCAGTGGCTAGCAGTATCTCAGATGTGAATTTCATTGGGCAAACATTTATGGGAGCACTGACAACTCAAAAACAATGTTCCTAACCAGGAAGGGCATACTTTACAATGTACCTGTAGCTGTATAGTCACTTCACAGCTGTAGGCAAGAATGATGGGTAAACATGTGATAGCCAACATGATTCTTGGACTACTGTACCTATAGCCTCACCTAATAAGTTACTCAGGAGGTCTTGTAATTAAAAATAACAGAAGTCTGAATTGTTTACAAGAGCAGCACATATATTGTCAGACTTTGTAGCCACAATGTAATATATAGTTTTCAAGCATTAGTAGGGAAGTACTTTACTATGATCTACAGACAACCAATAAACTTAGTAGCTGTTTTAAACGCATGTCAGTGGTTAGGTACAAATGCAAACCATAATGCTGTTTCACTCAATAAACCCAGTACAGTATTCCTATAAACGTTGCCAGATTGTACTAATTTGAAATTTGTCTTTTTTCAAAACTCATTTTAAGCGATTATTCTCCTGAGTTTAGTCAACAGTAACAATATTTAGTTATCTAATGGCATTGAATAATTAATTGCCAGCTTCAAGGCTTTCCTGACACTTTGGTCAACTCTCATAAAAAGTGATGGAGTGAGCAGACATCTAAGCAGATCTCAAGAACTGACAGTTAATAACTTTATGTAAATCTTTTTCATTAGTTGTTTCATAGTCTGAAACCTGCGGCAGAAAAAATGTTTTACGTCATCATCGAGAAAAAAAAAAAAAATTGTTCAACTTTTGAAAATCACTGTGACAACATTAAATCTTAAGCACAATTAAGTTTAGGTTCTTGCTTGTGCTACATTTACCTTATGTGATATTTGTATTTACCTAAGTTCATACAGACTTGATGGTAGCTATAAACTGCAATGTACAACTAAATTATAACTTGTGACATGTCCAGATTCTAAACTACAGTGGCAACATCTATACTTGGACATGTAACAGGCATCTACTTGAGCTCATTAGGTGCCTGGCCAGGGGATGCCCTGTAGCAGCTCTGCTGACAGTAGGAAACACCCTGTACACCATACGACCACTCGATGACCCTTATGTGAGAATTATTTGGAAATTTTTTTTTTTTTTTTTTAAATCTACAATAGCACTTATTATTTCTACATTATAGAAGGTGTTTATAACGTGAAGTTTAAGCCAATCGTAGCGCCACTTGTTTTTGAAGCACACAAGATAATGTAGAACTATGTTGCAAAACGGGAATACGTAATTACTGAAAGCAGCTGATTGCTAGCTTTATTGGAGCCTGTGATTAAATATTTATAGTTATATAGCAGTCGCTTTCTTTAGAAGTCAAAGACAAATCAAAAAGAAACAAAATGTATTTAACCTTTTGACTAAAACGTTAATCCTGGCATCGGTTGCACACATGTGCAGCTATGCGCACAATGCAGATATGCACATCTACATAAATTGTACATAAAAAGAGGACCTATTCCGTCAACATGTAAGAAGTGTGTGATGCCATCAACTACATCACAAATGTGTATGCAAACCATCCTGGCTCCACTCGTGGAGCCAAACCATGCTGGCATGACTCGTTAATTTGCAGGTGGCAGCTGTGTTTCAGCGGGGTGACAGTGTGAGAGGACAATGGGTATCCACTGAAGGGGTGGCTACTGAGACCGCTGCTCAACCCCACAACCCTTTAAATGTACTTGTACTGTAATTGAGCAAACATTTGGAATCCTCAAAATGTGATTCCGATGTTTGGATGACTCTGGAGGAACACTACGGTACACTCTTCACAAGTTTAGCAATATCATCCCGGCTGGTTGTTTTTCACATAATATAGCTCTCCGTAATGGATGGGATGTTGAACTTACAAAGGAAAGATTACAAGGTTTGAGGGAAGCAGATGCTTCAAGTGCCAGGCAGGTCAGACAAAGCCTTATAGATTACTTTTTTATTTCATAAGTATTCACGCTCCACCTCCAGGCTGCTAAAAAAAAAAAAATATCATAGCCTTCTTTAAGGGGCTCCTCACTTGGGCTGCTGGACATTTTTGTATGCTTTTGTCTCCTTTTTTGGGGTTTCCAAATGCTGTGCACGTATTTGCTAAATTATCGTCTTTAACCATTGGTGCTTGTCGTGCGTAGGCCTTTAAGTAAGTAAGTATGTTGTGTTCAAGCAATTGGGCTTTAGATAATATTTGAAAAATATTACATTATGCCATAATGACCTATGAATTTGTGCTAGTAGTATTAATAAAACTGTACTCATGTTATGCATACATATAGTGAAAATGGCACAGGATGTATATGTTCTGATGATATTAAATGCCTCTAATATATTTCAAAGCAAACATATTGAAAAGTAGGCAAAGCAGAAAGTAATAACTGCTGTGTTTATTTAATTTTCACTTTGTTTTGGTGTTTTTATATTGTTTTGATGTCTAAAAAGTGCATTTCATTTATATAGCCAATGAACACTTTAGTATGAATGGTGATAAATACATTAGTATGAAATGCTAATGCATGCACATATCTCAAAGTAATACAAAACTCGACAGGACACAGGGAACTTGCAGAAAGGAGTTACTTGCTGCTCACATGGAAATAAGTAACCATATTTATTAAGATTTAAAAACTATACAGAATGATCTGATTTCATCCATTTCCTTTACTGTGCTAGAATAAATAAAAAAACAATGGGTTTGTAATTGTGCCTCTTGTGACTTATCCAACACTGGTACAGAACGGTATATTATTATTTTGTTAGTCATTTATTTATATTTAATAAATTAAGTCGATAGGCTGTCCTTGATTTTTGTTTGTTATAATAGTTATTTTTTTTTTTTTTTTTTTTTTTTTGGTTGGTTTGTCTCGCTCTTATTATTGAGTAAATAACCAAGTGTATGTCGGGAATCAAATCCAGCAAATTACACTCACCCAAAATGGCTTCTTCCTTACTGTGAATGAGAGCGTGGAGTGTACTGGTCAGCTGCACTATTATCTTTTTCTTTCTTTTGTTTCTCCCAGAATAAACCTCAAGTTAAAAACTCATCCCGTCTGTGTCCTGATGGTTCAGTGGCTGATAGCCAACAAATATGACACAATGCAGAGCTTCAGTCAAAATAAGTGGTACAGTAGACCAGAGCAGAACGTGTATAGTAGGACTTGCTACACTGGTGCCGTGACTCGTATTCATCACATTGGTGGATCAAACGACTGCCGAAGGTCAGATCTTCAAATTGAATCAGATGATCAGGTACTCAGCCATGTCTGAGAAGCAAGAGACTGGATTTGTCTTGTTCTGGGGACATTTTTATTGTGAAGTAAATATTTTGTTTATTGTAAATTGTGTAATTTAAATATTATTTGCCTACTGTTATAACTTGTTATAACACACAGGAAATATGGCAGCTAGCCGAGATAGGGAGAACTTGGTTACATGCGATAGCGCCAATGTTTCCATCAGTGATTCCCAATTGTTAAACGTAATTGGAAGGAGAGCTTTAGGATTAAGTTTACAGATTCCAAAAATTAACCATGGTCCTCAGAGAAGGTGGACACCTAGCACTCCTTTTCGTGTCCAGCCATATTCTGGAATGAGCAGGGCCTCTTGCTCTCCTAAAACCACTGTTAATACCTATCCCCATTGCTTGGAGTCAACGTCATTGAACTCTGCAGATTATACAATTCGCCAGTTTGCAGAACTAGTCGGCTGGGACAGCAAATTAATGATTCAGTTGACACCAGGTGGGATGAGAAACCCTAATGACAGACAGAGCCCAACTAGTAGTAACATATGGGCCAATTTTTCAGGTTCTCAGGGCTCTGACCTTTTTAAGTTGAGCCTTGTTGTGAAGCCTGATGTGAGAGAGCCATCCACTTTTAGAGGGGATGGCTCAGAATGGACAGAAATGGTAGGAGCTTATGTATATTGTTCTTAAGCAAAAGTGGTATAAAGTATGCAAATATGCTGAAAATATTATGAATAGGCTTCTGGGGAGGGCAAGGGATATATTAAGGGTGGACATACGCAGCAATCTACATCTCAATATTACAGAGAATTCAGAAATCATTTTTAGTATCTTGAAGCAGCATTTTGCGAATGTTATATAGTTAAGTATGCCATCAAAAACACAAGCTGAGTTTCAAGAAACCATTGGGGCATGTGTTTTTGATATCTCCACTTTAAATGGCTGGGCACTTTTGATAACTTGTTATTTTTTCACATTTCCAATGGGTTTTTATTAAAGATTAGAATAAACTATAATGGGCTATGCGTTTAACAACCAAATTACGGGTAAAATTTTAAGAAGATATGAAAAGAGTGAGTCAGAATACAACAATAAGATTCTACTGCTATAGCCCTCTGCGTTTTTTTCTGCCTCCCCATATTTTATATACAGTAGAATTAAATTACTGCAGTTTTCATTTAAACACTTAAGAAGAGTGTGGCACACCAAAAACCACAACTACAGAAATTTGGATTGCCAAAAAACATGAGCCACCCGCCACCTCTGTGGGATGCTTGAGTTTCAGAAGTTACACTTGCAGGTAAAATCATCAACTGATATTTATGACTTAACAATGTACTTTAGAAATGCATTTGGTAATAATATGATAGATAAGGTTTAGTTCCTCCAAACAGTGACTGGTAAGCAAAAATATTTGTTAGGGCCCTAGAGGGAGACTATAAATACCTTGTTCTATGCACTTCTATAAACCTGTTTAGGTACAACCAACAACTAGATAAACACCTTCTTAGAAACATTATAAGGAAATATAGTTGCATTTACTGCCTTTGCTTGGAGGAAATATTGGTGTGTTATGAAATGGATGCATGGAAACTTGACAGGCTTTCATCGGATTAAGGGAGTTTATTTTCGACAAGGGCCCTGTCTAGGTTTTTAAAACCCTCATTGCTTACTATTGCTATGGCTTGCACCTCTGACCCTGTACCTTTCACAAGATTAATGGGAAAGCAAATGAGAACTAATGTCCAGGCTGACTCCATGCAGCTCATACTTTTATCTAATCCTCCCACCTGTTTTTTTTGTTTTTTGTTTTTTTTTTTTTTTGTTTTTTGTTTTTTTTTTTAACAATGACAGCTTTATTACTCTCTGTGGCTGCAGGAATTTTTTTTTTTTTTCACTTTCGATAGGGCCTTGTTTTTTACAAGTTCTTTCCTCAGCCTACATGTAACTGACACACTGACAGGAAATTATTACACGTCATTACACTTCTTAAAACACAATTTACCCAGCCTTTGCAAATTATTCTCCAGTGAATGCAAGGGGTAATGGAAACTGCCTATTTCACTTACATCCACCACTCTCATCTTGTCATTCTCACCAATTGTCTGTCTCTGCTAACACTGAAAGTCTGCTGTTCTATCATTGTATCATCTACCAGATTTACTTTGTTTTTTGGGTTTTTTTTTTTTTTTTGGTTTATGATTTTTGTTATCCAACCAATGCAAGCCACACCACAAGACCTAAAGGTAAAAATATGTAGATTTGTAATATTTAATGATGGTTTTCGTGTTTATGAAGGGTGTTGGTTCCCCTAAAGTTCATGTATGAGGCGTTCCGCAAAGCCTAGTTAGTTAGTCCACACAGTACTAGGCCTCTCAGAACAACAGCTGACAATAGGAATGATTAGTGTTGGTTGTTATGGTGATGGTGGTTTGTGATGTGGATACATGACTACATGGGTCATCGCTGTGTCCTCCTGACATCCTTTCAAATATTTCCTCTAAACTAAAGTCTTTGTAATCAAGGTCCTTAGCATGAATCAAATTAAATATGAACAAAGAACATATACATATACTTGAGATACAGTAGCTTGCTTTACACAATTTATTAATGCTTTGAAGCAACCTTTTAGCTGGGTGGTAGACATTAGCTCATTAACATTTGTCTTGTGTAAGGCTGTCCAAGATAATAGTTTACAACATATTAGGAGGCAGTGTGGTCCAGTGGTTAAAGTCCAGGGCTTGCAACCACACAGTCACTGGTTCAAATCCCACTAGTGCCGCTGTGTGAATTTACCTCCTTGTGTTCCATCCTGTAAATGAGAAGTTAAATCAATGTCGTATTGTAAGTGACAGCATATAATGCACAGTTCACAGCCTACCTCTGTAAAGCACTTTGTGATGGTGGACCACTATAAAAGGTGCTATATATATATATATATTTTATAATATAATAATATTATAAAAGCACCTTAAGGTACCACTTTTAAAATAGTACATACTATTTCTTAAAGAGCCTCAGAAAATAATTGTGCCAACAAGATGATAATAAGGTTTCATCAGACTGTTGATGACCAAGTAAGCTGTATGTTCTAAATTAATCTTTTAGGTGCCTGTGACAGAAATATAACGGTTCTTGGTAGTAAATCTCCCTCCTGACCTATGAGGGCACTAAGCAGTGAGAACAGAGTTCCTTGGACGGCTTGGCCCAACAGTTCTTTCCCAGGGTTCAAGGGAAGTCGGCCAGCTAGAAAGGGGTGGAACTCTGTTGCATTAACACATTGACTTGGAAGAGAAACAACATGGCAGTCGCAGATTGGAGGGGCGGCTAGACTCCTTTACCAAGGGGTCACGTGTGACGGCATAAAAGGGGACGAAGAGATGCAATCTGTTCCATCACCTTGGTTTGTGTTTTGAACCTGGAAGGACCGTGAGAGACCCTGTGAAACATATGTATCATGAGTGTTTTGTTTGTTTCCCTATAATTGTTTTGTTTGTGATTATTAGATGACTCACAGGTTCCAGAGCTGTCGTCAAGGGCCATCACAAAAGCTGGAACAGCACTGCACTACTGTCACTGATAAACCTGTATCACCCACCACGAGCACTACTGCATGAACACAGGACTGGTGACCGTGTTGGTATATTGTGGGACGGATACATTGTGTTTATTATTTGGGACTGCAACCCTGTTGTTATTTACTCTGTGCAATACACATTATTATATGGTCACCAGACCTGGATATAAAAACAACAAAAAAAAAACGTTTCCAAACTGGATTATAAACATGTCTGTCTGCTTCATTAATGCACTGCATCACTCCTGCACCTGTTTCCACTCAACCACTTTGCAACACATGGTGTCAGACACAGTATTATGGATCGTCATGCACTGGCGGAGCTGCTGTGCTGGATAGCAGACAGGAGACAGAGGAGAGTAGGAGGGAGGAGTGTTACATGCGCTCATTGAAAGGGTAGGGATCGCACTATCCACAACACCAGCCCCTACAGGAACACCAGCAATATCGGTACCAAAGGCTCGGGCAATGAAAATGATGATGGAGGATGGTCACATTTGAGTGGCTAGCCACCACCACATCGTCGCCATGGGAGTTCTGGGCAAGCCAGCTGGGACCCTGCCTGATCAAGGAGACTCGGGCAGCATACCAGGCAATGAGCGACGCCAATGCCGCCAACTACAACCTAGTGAAGCTGTCCATCCTCCGTCACCTCAACATTACAGGGAAGACTCACCCGGTACGATTCAGGGAGTACTGCAGGTGCCCTGGACATGACCCAGGGTGGTTGCGGAGTTGCTGTGTGACCACATGGTACACCTAAGAAGAAAACCAACCAGCAAATGGGGGAGGCGATGGTAGTGGAAGAATTCTGCCATGTGGTCAGCGACAAAACCCAAGCTTGGATACGGCGGCACAACCCCGACACCCTGGAGGATGCAATAAAACTGGCCGAGAATTTTGAGGACTCGACCCAGACAGAGATATTGTCAGTCCCCTCCCTTCGGAGTGGCCGAGCACTTCATCTCTCTCCTCCACCAACACCAACATCAGCCCTGGGATCCAGCCCTCTGAGACTGCCAACACCAATAGGTCCCCTTGTCTCCCCTTCATGGAGACCAAGATTGGCCCCCAGCTGGGGTAGAGGTGCTGCCCCTGCCTCGTTGCCACACCAGCCAAGGGACAGATATGTTACCAATGCTCCCTCTGTCCTCCCAACATGTTTTAGGTGCAACCAACTGGGACATCTGGCCAGGTCATGCCCTGCTGCAATGGAGTGTGACGTGGACAAGTGTAATTGGGCACCTGAAATAGGTTAGCGAGGGGAAAATGGTCTTGTATGATTGATGTGGTTTTAGTGAATGTGAAAGCCCACGCATTAGTGGAGAGTGTGAGCAGACCTTAATTAGAACAGCTCTCTTGGGCAGTGTGTCATGGTGGCCACGAGGTCAGGTGGCCATCTCCTATATCCATGGAGACATGGCGGCATACGTCACACTAAAAGTGTACTTATCGGTAGGACCTGGTAATTATTCTGGGCAGAGACTGGCCAAAACGTAAATAATTAATAGAAATAAAAGCAATCTCAGCCACACATGTAAACGTGGCAGAAAAGAAAATAATTGGTAATGTATGAGGGAGCATCATTGAAACAAGGCTGGGGTTTGGTGGCGCTCGGGTGGTAACAAACACCAAGCAAAGGGAGTCGGAACACAGTGTGACCAAGAGGGCGAGGTTACTGGGCCATCTAGGCCAGATGCTACTCCTGTCCCTCTCAATATACCGGACATGTGTTACTCAAGTGCGGACATAGTGTGGGGCCAACATAATGACCCGTCACTAGTGCACATTTGGGGACAGGTCTGGTCTATTGAAGGTAAGGATGTTGATGGCGCTGGAGCGCTAGTATTTCCACACTTCAATATCAAGGGGCAATTACTGTATAGGGTAAACCTAGCTGCGGGCACAGGACAGCCTGTAACACAATTATTGGTTTCCCCGTCTTGTCAGACCGAAGTCATATCCCTTTTGTGGTGCACCTCAGAGCTGACAAGACAAGAGAACAGAAAATGGCTCAATTCTACTGGGTGTTCTATATGTGTTGAAATATGTAGCCACATGCCCAGACTGTCAGAGAGTAGCGCCGGGTCAAGTGCGCCCTGCCCCTTTGGTTCCACTGCTGATTATTTCCACCCCCCCCTTTGACTGCATTATAATGGACATAGTGGGCCCTTTGCTACCTCCTGATTCCATTGAGGTCCACTAGTGCTGATGCAGTAGCCTCAGTTAGTTAAGATTATGGCTAGAGTAGGGATCCCCAAGGAGATTTTGACTGATCATGGAACCAAATTTCTGTCTAAAACGTTACAGCAACTATATAAAATATAAAAAATCCATCCCATCAGGACATCTGTTTATCATCCTCAGATATGGTTTGGTGGAGCGATTTAATCAGACCTTGAAGCAGATGCTGAGATGTTTTGTAACTCAAGAGCAAAAACATTGGGCATTGCTTCTTCCCCACCTCCTTTTTGTTGTGAGGTGCCCAGAGCTCGACAGGGTTCTCCCCATTCGAGCTCTTGTATGGGCGACAGCCTCACAGCATACTCGATCTGTTGAGAGAGGGGTGGGAGGAGCACAAAGGCTCGTCCAAAAATGTAGTGAAACATGTGCTCCTACTAAGAGACATAGGACTGCAAAGGGTTAACGTATTGACCCAAAAGGGAAACAACGTGGCAGTCCAATATTGGAAGGGCGGCTGCACTCATTTACCAAGGGGTCATGTGTGACGGCATAATAGGGTATGGAGAGATGCAATTTGTTCCTTCACTTTGGTTTGTGTTTTGAACCTGAAAGGACCGTGGGAGACCCTGTGAAATATATGTATTGTGAGTGTTTTGTTTGTTTGTCTATAATTGTTTTGTTTGTGATTAATAGATGGCTAACACTTTCCGGAGCTGTTGCCAAGGGCCAACACAAAAGTTAGAACAGCACTGCACTACTGTAACTGATAAACTTGTATCACCCACCATGAGCACTACTGTACACACCCAGGACTGGTGACCATGTTGGTATATTGTGGGACGGATATATTGGGACTGCAACCCCATTGTTACTTACTCTGTGTAATACACATTGTTGTCTATTGCCGGGGGACTATTATTTAGTCACCAGACCTGGATATAAAACAATAAAAATATTTCCAAACTGGATTATAAACATCTCTGTCTGCTTCATTAACACACTGCAACACTCATGCACCTGTTTCCACTCAACCACTTTGCCACTTTACCACTTTGCCACAGTGATCTCTAATTGAACCTTAAACTCAGGTTCAATTATGGGTCACTTACTGTTAGATCATGACTTGTCATAGAATCGCAGGGCTTCGGGCTTCCTAAAACTGTCATAGTCCTCGAACATAGTATTGGGTCAGAATACTTTAGGAAAAGAGCATCGTACATATTCATAGATCAACCTTCTGTATTATTTTGTTCTACAGATGTATTTCATGACAACATTAGTCTTACTAAGGATGGCTATTTAGTTAAAGGAACTGTTCCCCACCACAGCCAACTAAGCAGCATCAACCACTATAAGGTTGGGCCAAACTCTAAATTGAGAAAAAAAGCAGTTCTGCTGAAATAAAGCTGACAATTATCATTAAAGCCTCAAGGAAAGACCTTCCCATTTGTGCCTTTCAGAAATCATCAGTGTCCCAAATCCCAGGTCCCCTCTCAGTCAGCCCCTTGCCTGGAGCCTTGCTTCTGAAAATAGAGCTGCCACTTACATTGCAGTAACTATATCTTAAAGATATTTGTCTTGGTTTTGTCTGAAATAATTTGGGCTACTAAGTCTTACAATGAATGGGCCTAGATAGCACAAAGGGTCCTGTTGGAAGTGGCAAGGGATTTGGATGGCTCTTTTCTTCACCTTTTTTTTCTCTTACACACATTGTTTAACATTCAGTCATTCTGGCTGCCTGCTCCATTATTCCTCGCTGGGAGAATGATGATGAATTGTCTGACTAGAGGAAGAAAAATATATCAAGTCTGGGTCTGGGAATTGGTTAAGTACTTCTGCGGAGCTCTGACCTCATAATCGCTCTCAGCAAGTTGGCCTACTTGATTTATAAACTGGGGCGGTGATTAATGCTCTTTTAAGTGGACAAGGCAGGCAAAAGACGTGTAAATCAGACCACTCAAACATGACCATCACTTGTAGGGGGAAGAATAACAGCCGCTATATTTGGGTAATTGTAACAGTTTCTGAGCAGCTCACAGTCAACTCCCGAAGCCATAAATCACTGGTATTGCCCCTCCTTTGACACCAGTTTTACCTGGTCCAAGCTCCTTAGGTCACTGCCTAGCAGCAGGATTTTCAGTTGTTTTGTACATGTACACGTTTACAGCATCTCTCTCTGGGTTAGTAGTCAGGACCTGGGCTGCTGCTGAGGGGACATGGGCATGTTCAGAACATGCCCTCAAGTCACAGTGAAATAAAGTGTTTCACAAGGGTTGACTTCCATTAGCTGGATCGGAATTGAAGTGTAACCCATCAATAGTAGTAATACATTTACATCCTAACTTCAAAGTTAATGGACTGCCCACCACACCTTCTTTTTCTCTTTGAGAATATGAGACTTGGCTTGAATATTTAATCATAATAGCAGTTGACATGAATTAAATTAATACTGTACAATATGTAGGACTCTTAATAGTGTGCAATTGATGAACCAATTTTTAAAAAATTTATATATAATATATTATATATATATATATATAATATATATATAATATATATATAGAAATATATATATATATATATATATATAATATATATCACACAGCAAGGTCACATGCAGAATAAAAAAGGGCTTCTATTCCATGAATTGAATGAAAAAGTGTTGTGTAACAATATGTTTTAGGATGCAACATCAGTGAGTAAGAAAATTACTACATGTATTTTTTTTCAGAACCCACAAATGGTGAAACTTGTCGCTCCAGTTCATCAGTTCAGTTGGCCAGCCATTGGTATTTTTTAGCTGAAGATTATGCTACAACACTGCAAGGCAAAGGTCGGCATGCAGCTACCAACACCAACAGTAAGGCACGAAACGCACAAGCAGATAAGAACTGAAGCAGATATGGAAGCTACTGCACATGAAGGTCAGTACAATAGGTGTAGAAACAGAAATGCTACCCATCTTCCTAATTATAAGAGCTGGTACCATTTTCATTTACAGAACCTGAGTATATATTTGTTTGTTTTTAATAATCATTTACTACTGTTTCAACACCTATTGATATTTGACATTACCTGGGGCAGTCTATGAGCAAGCCTGAACAAGGTGGAATTTCAGTAAATAGGCAAACATAAAAATAGGCAAATACTTAACATACTCATTGTTGTTTTATACTGGTCTTAATACAGATAGTCCACTGTGCTCATGCTTGCTAACAGACAGTTGCAAATGTGAAATAAGCTGGTGGTTTTATTATTCAAGCTAAATATCAGAAACAATACATTATAATTAAGAATATATTTGTTGTGATATTAAACAGATAAAACATGTTATATTATGCAGAATCCGAGTGTAGTATATATTATGACTTTAACAGCTAGCATTTTTCTGAATGTTCTGTATTCTTTCTATTAATAACCTCATTGAGATTAATCATCCTGCTTCAAAGGCAGAAAAAACAACAACAGACAATTAATCACAGCTCCAGTCTACCACAAAGCAAAGGAGGACAAAAAAGAACACAAAAACAGTAACCTTATACACCTTAGAGCCAACAATAACTCACTAACTCGAAGATAATTTGTAAACAGTCATGAAGATATTGTTGAATATCTGTTCAAAGGCAATATTTATTTTTGTAATAATGCCATTACATCTACACATGTAGTTAATGCTTGCTTTATCAATAGAATAACAAAAACTATGTTTCTAAGTTTAGAAAAAAAAAAAAAAAAACTACTAAGAAACATAATACTTCAAATTATGAATTAACAGCACTACCATTCAGTAACATTTTTTATTAGATTGGTCAGGGAGATTCAATCTAACCTTGCCAAGCACACACCATTATTGTGCATTTCAGGTGGCAATCAAACTTACTTTTAAATGAGTTGATTAGCTGATTGGTTAATTTGTTAAATGTTAAGGTATTTTTATATGCACTGGGATACAGTATGTAAAACATTGGAAAATACACAAGCATAAGTACCAATTTGTATTTAAAAACGGAATTAGATCTACCATAATAATAATAATAATAATAATAATAATAATAATAATAATAATAATAATAATAATAATAATAATAATACAAAATCTAAAATGTTTTTAAAAATGAACAATAAAAGCACTAATCATTATCAAAAATAATGTATTGTTTAATCTCAAACTTATATTTTGTTAATACAACAAAACACGTTAAAATACTAGGTTTGTATCTGGCCTACTTTCAGCATGCTTAAAATGATCAAAACTTTAATAACTTAATAACTGCATTATACAAATATACATTACATGTAGGCCTACCTTAAATACATTTTCTGTTATTATTACTGGTATGTATTAATCCTGAGAGTCACCTTCATTGCTGTCAGTTATTAACAGTTCATTATGCTCTAGCTCCTCCTCATCTTCCTCAGTTTCAATGGCAATGACAGAGACCCGGTGTTTAATAACAGTATGGTGAGCGTTCCCTCAAGTGGTACCGCCTCAGAGGTGACCATCCCGCCTCCCCTGAGAGGTGTCTGCGCCTCTGTACTGGTGGTGGGGAAGGGGAGGGTGACCCAGTTGTGCGAGAGTTCCCTGGTCACTCTAGCAGGGTGGGTCCTGAACTTTTGGACCACCGATCTCATTCTCCCATGGCTGGAAGAGAGAGACTCTGCTGGGGATAGGGATGCTCTCCGTCGCTTAGTTCTTCTCAAAGACTTCCGACCTGGAGAGCAGTCCAGCTCACCTGCTAGTGCTTTGGTCTCGTTCTGGACCTAGGCACCTGGCGCAGGATTGGTGCTCGTCCTGCGTGGGCAGCTTCGCCACGCACTGGTCACACTGGTGGAAACCAGCGGAGGACCCAGTCAACTGGACCAACATGCTTTGCAGGTGAAGCTGCCTATAGACGCTTTCAAAATGATTCACCAGTGCCGAATCAGTCGTAGCCGGGATCGGCGTCAAGGCGAGTGCAGTCGGTGCGGAGTTCGGCGTCGAGACGTGCGCTGTCAGTGCCAATGGGTAGCACGGTCAGTGCCGGGCTGTAGACGGCCCTGAAGGGGTTCTCTGGTGCCGAATCAATCGGTTACGGGATTGGCGTCGAGAGAAAGCGCAGTCGGTGCCGAACAGTCGGTGCCGAGTGGACCTGTTCCAAGTTCGGTGCCATTGGTAGGCACGGTCGGGGGAGAGCTGTAGGCGGCACCAAAGATGTTTACACCGGCTCTGAGTCAATCGGGGCTGGGTGGGCACTGTTTCTCTCAGCCTCACAAGTTGGCGGGAAAACCGCAGTCGATGCTGGGGTATGCAGCCGATTCAATCTCCGTGGTTGCTGAGGGCGTAGATTATTTGAGACGCAGCAATTATTCGAAGTATTACAGTAAGTTGGCTTTCTCACCCAATCTATCAGTTTCATTTAGTATAAAATAAAGCTTTTAAAAATCAAAACAAGTGTATTAGGTGTAATCAACAAACTTTATGAACACACAATGTGAAAAGGTTACTGAACAAACAGCATGCTCAGCAGCACCACATATAAACTACTAAATATTTATAATTAATAAAACGTTTTCATTTTGTTGATAAATTTTTGGACCTAACGCTAACTTAGATACTGAAATATGCATAAATACACTAACCTGAATTCAAATCCTAATTAAAAAATATATTATTGTATTTGTTTTACAAACAGTTCACAAACCATTTTTTTAGGTTATTTATTATTTATTGGAAAATACCCACAACGTGACATAGAAAAGGGACAAAGAACAAAGTACACAGAAAGAGTACTTGGAACTGCAAACACAAGTCAAAAAGGAAGTTAGAAAGGCCAAGAGAGTGATAGAAATGAGCATTGCTATGGGGGCTAAAACCAATTCCAAAAAGTTTTTTTTTCCAATATTATAACAGCAAGAGAACATTCAAAGAGGAGGTATGTCTAAGAGATACAAATGGCTAAATCATGGATGAAGAAAAAAAATAGCAAATATATTATATGATTACTTTTCACAAGTTTTTACAAAGGGAAATGTCGACCTGTTCCTATCCAGTTTTAAATAACCTTAGCATAACTGAAGCAGAAATGTTAAAGGGACTAGGAGCGGGATGAGATCCTCCCAATAGTACTCAAAGAAATGAAAGAAGTTATTTACAAACCGCTAACCAAGATCATGCAACAGTCTCTTGACACAGGGGTTGTACTGACAGACTGGAGGATTGCAAACATAGTACTGATCCACAAAAAAGGGAGACAAAACCAAACCAGGTAACTACAGACCAATAAGCCCTACTTCTATTATACTGTATGTAAACTTATGGAAACTATAATATGATCCAAAATGGCAAATGACCTATATTGTAACAGTGTCCTGGAGGACAGTCAGCATGGTTTTAGGAAAGGGAGACCATGTCTAATTAAACTGCTTGAATTTAAGAGGATGCAACATAGACAATGGATAATTGCAAAGCATTTGACATGGTTTATTTAGATTTTCAGAAAGCTTTTGACAAAGTCCCGCATAACAGATTAATACTCAAACTGAACGCAGTAGGGATTCAGAGAAACATATGTACATGGATTAAGGAGTGGTTAACATGTAGAAAACAGAAAGTACTGATTAGAGGAGAAACCTCAAAATGGAGTGAGGTAACCAGTGGAGTACCACAGAGATCAGTATTAGGTCCTCTGCTATTCCTAATCTACATTAATGACTTAGATTCTGGTATACTAAGCACACTTGTTGAATTTGCAATAGCAATCGTCATCCAAAATGATCTAGACGGCATTCAGAACTGGGCAGACACATGGCAAATGACATTTAATAGAAAAAAGTGTAAGGTACTCCATGCAGGCAATCCAAATGTGCATTATAAATACCATATGGGAGATAATGAAATTGAAGAAGTAATCTATGAAAAAGACCTAAGAGTTTATGTTGACTCAGAAATGTCTTCATCTAGACAATGTGGGGAAGCTATAAAAAAGGCTAACAAGATGCTTGGACATATAATGAAAAGTGTTGAATTTAAATCAAGGGAAGGAATGTTAAAACTTTAAAAAGGTTGTTGTTGCTCTAGAAAGAGTGCAAAGAAGAGTGACCAGAATTATTCCGGGTTTAAAAGGCATGTCATATGCTCAAATAAATTTAATCTATTCAGTATTGAACAAAGAAGACTAGGCAGCGATTTGATTCAAGCATTCAAAATTCTAAAAGGTATTGACAATGTCAACCCAAGGGACTTTTTCGACCTAAAAAAAAGAAACAAGGACCAGGGGTCACAAGTGGAGATTAGATAAAGGGGCATTCAGAACAGAAAATAGCAGGCACTTTTTTACACAGAGGATCATGGGAATCTGGAACCAACTCCCCAGTAATGTTTTTGAAGCTGACACCCTGGGAGCCTTCAAGAAGCTGCTTGATGAGATTCTGGGATCAATAACCTACTTATAACCAAACGAGCAAGATGGGCCGAATGGCCTCCTCGTTTGTAAACTTTATGTTCTTATGTTCTTAAGAGGGCTTTACCGTCCGGTAAGGCCCTTCTCGTTATGTTAAACTGCATGAGGCAGGCATTACCAGATGGTAAAGCCCTCTGGGTTCAATTGCATAATGAGAGACTGGTCAATATATTTCACATTATGGATGTAAACTCAAATGAAAGTTTTATTTTTTGAAAACACTGTAATATATCGGACTGGGCCGAATTGCTTTTGGTAGTATGGATTTCTTAATTACCATCAAGGCTTATAGATAGTCCCTAATCCAGGGGAATTTGTGAGATTTGGGTGGACTGGGAAACAGGCCTAGCAGATCACAGTGAGAAGCAAGGGGTGGGAATTGATGAATATTACAGAAAAAAAAAACACAGATTTACGTAATTTACTTTACATTGAAAAGTTCAGGGTGAGATTCTCAAAACAGAAAAAAAAAGATTTTTACATTAAACTTGCAAAAATTGATAACTAATGCTCTGAACATGTTAGGTTGGTTAAAGGTTTTGTTTTTTTTAAGACGTGTCTGGCAAGGAAGCATAACCTGTTCATAAACATCTTGAAATCTCTAACGCCCCAAAACTTGACTCTTTGTTTGTGAAATTCTGGTGAATAACTAATGGGAAAATGTATGCCTAATCAATTAAATCATAAAATAATATTTTCATGGTTGGAATGCTGAAGCACATTTGAAGATTAAGGAAGTATTGGTTTGAGTAATGCCTTTCTATTTTACCTCAAACTGTTTATATGATAGCGTTTTTAGGGTGAGCACATAACCTACTACGACTACAAAACAAAAGGATTGCTCTTTTCCAGTTAAGTGGAAGATCGCCTAATCCTAGGCACTCTTAAACCAAGACACAGCATAAGCAATAACTGTAGGTTGCATGCGAAAGCACTCAACCAGTGTTAATACTATTTGTGCCAAGCCTAGATGTTGCTAGCTTGCCTGTTTATACACTACGAACTGATAGCACCCTAAATCTATTGACCAACCTAACTCCTTTGACCAGTGTCAAAAGTAAAGCCCAAGCCAACCAACATGTGCTTCGTGAGTGACACCCAAACCAACACAATTACAGAAAGCAAACCACATGGATTAATTTGAGCCTGAACACAGTTTCCCAAAGAACCATGTGCAAATCCATCATCTTTTTCTTTACTTGTGGCACAGGACTTATAGCAAAACCATAAAAAAAAAGTATTTTAACACAAAGACGTATATTACTGAATTTATGTCAACAGCTATGGTCAAAAGTTTAGCATCACCTAAAATTTTAGGATTGACGTTTTATGTTTATGGTAATATTTCTCATGACTCCTGCATAACCGGTAACACAAAAATAGCTTTAGCAAGAGACCCTCCCGATTATAATCCAATGAACACTCCCAGTAGGGAGAGGTATAGTTCCTTAAACGACTGGACTCTATGCCCAAAATATAATACAGTACATTTTATTAACCCTGGCTACATGATCGCAATACAACAATATTATAGGCCTATAAGAAAATATAAATTCATAGACACCTAGTTGAGTTGGAGGCTGTAGAATGCAAAACCACAGAGCATATGCTCTTAAATATGGCATATAATTGATTAAAAAATATAAATTATTCATAATACAATACAGTATTGTATAGTGAATATGCGACTTGCTGGAAAAAGATAGTAGCAGGCAACACTGAGTATAACTGTGAATGCAACAATTTTGATGGAATTATGAACAAATATATATATATATATATATATATATATATATATATATATATATATATATATATATATATATATATATATTACAGTCAGTACAGTAACATTTAATAGAGAAGAGATTGTACAACTCCGATATCTATGAAAAATGCCTCAGAAGAGAATCTTCTTTGCATGTTATTCCACCTGCGGGAAGTGTGCCGACTCTGTGTGTGGGAGTCAAGTGAAGATTTCACACTGCACTGGAAATGGCAGTGTCAATTAAATATCACTTTCAATTTCCTTGTTTTATGATCCCATGGCTACTAAGCACCAATATTTCCAGCCCTCCTACCTTGTCATGAAGAAGATTGATTACACTTGTCTCCCCCAATATAGAGACATTTACATGAAAATAAGAAAATAAAAAAATAAAAACCTTTTGTTTGCTTGGAAGTAAATTGAGAAAAGCAATTCTAATTTTGATTCACGCAATAAAGCACACAGATCAAATTCTCAACTGGTTAAGTTTAACTGCCAAGGAATAGTCTGGATGGCTAGTGCAGAAATGTTTTAATAACCAGCTAATAAGAAACGGTATTTTGCAAAATAGGTATACATGAGATGCTATTGTAAACATATATTTCTCACTATTATAAAATGTGCATATGTTTATATTTACTTTCAGGTAATGTAATTGTTATTTTAATATAACTTAAGCACCCTGCTGTGAAGTTAAGAAAAAATAAATTATACAAGATACTCAAAAATATCATATAAATATCAAGTAAGTATGTTAGTTAGCACATCACACTAACACAGATATTGTACTGCAGCCATGTAGCCAGCACAGGCCGATGTATGCTATGCCAGCAAGGTGTAATGATAAAGGGTCATATTAAGTATATAAAGGTATAAATGTGCATGTTTGGGATTGGTGCTACTTTGGGCACCTTTAACATTTAAGGTACATTTCCACTGCCACAAATGCGGTTGGGGACAGCAACCGACACATTAATGCTGTTCAGTTCAGTAATTTTAAATCCTTTTTCTATTTCTATTTATGTTCAATGCATAAGCTTTATAGGGACAAGTCGGTATGATTATATAAATGGTTTTGGAATCAGAAATATTCTATTTTTGTAGCCCACTAAAGTGACATCAGTTCATGCTCCGTCTGGACCATCCTACCTGCTGTGTTTGGTTGTGGGGAAAAGCAGCTTGTGATTGGCCAGCTGCCGATCCCTAATCAGCAGGTCGGCGTGTCCCAGCGGAGTGTCATGTATAAAAAGGTCCCGGTAATGCACATCAGGGTTGTTGCAAGGCCATAACAAGCCAAAGGACGAAATAAAGTACTTGGTAAGATCTTTAAAAGAGAAATTCCTCCAATCACTGTGTATTTAACTGGGTTCGGAGCTGTGGGTATAAAAAAAAAAACAAAACCATCGTTCACGGTGTGTGTGTGTGTTTGTGTGTGTGTGTGTGTGTAACCTGGGTTGGGTTTGTTAGATCCCACCCCAGCCCTCCAAAAGTACAACGAGGTGTGTAAGCCAGACCTCCATTGAATAGCGAAGTAGCACTGACCGTATTCACAGCACCTTTTGTTTAATAGTTTTGTGTTGTAAAGTGTTTTATTTTGCCTTTTGTACGCTTCAGTGTATGTCCTCTGTGAGCTACCATTGCTGGTAGCATCATGTGATTGTTCTGTTTATATGTATATCAAACCTGCGTGCCAGAGTGGTGTATAAAAGAAAACATTCAGTGTCTCTCCTGTCAATCAGTGAATATCCACACTCCCTATCGTTCTTTGTTATAATGGCATATGACAGACATACAGTATACGGTAAAAGGCTTTTATCCCAACACTAAGGGGTTGATTAATTCAAAACATGCAGTACAGCACTGCTATATGACCCATGTTATTTCTATTTTTCTGGTGCTATTCAATCTGACTTCAAGACATAGGAAGATGCCCAAACATGCTTAACAGACATTTACATTGAATAATATTTTATTTTACACACTACATATACTCATAATCTCTTGAAATTTGATTTAATTTTGCAATATAACAGGGACATTATTTATTTATTGATTTATTTATTTAGTAGACCCCATGATGGATTTTATATTGCTTCGACACTTTAGCTAAACTCAAAATTTGCACCAACTGTACAAAGAAAACGTCTCTAGTACTGAAACAAACACATTTTATTAAATCTCCAGGCTACTGCTGTTTATTGTTATAGCAGCGTTGTTTTGTGTGTACATGTCCTGCTAGTAACAGAAATAGTTTTGAAAAGCTCACGTCAGACAGCTGGACATTTGCTGCTTTATTAACTTCAGGGGGCGGATGCAATCTTATTATTGGGGAGTAGTGACGTGCCTACTTAACGATAAGACTGTTCAACTTAAGAGTTTAAATGTTAAATTATAGTTTACTACATATTATAATACCAATAATAACCTACAATTCCATAATGATCGGGTGGAGAGGGTTTATGTATTACGAATGAAAGATTAAAAAATAAATTAAGTTATAGAGTATGGTGTAAGAATTTTACAAGCTATATAATTGTGAACTGGTCTCAACCTATGTTCTACTTAGGCAATGATATTGTTAATTTTTCTGTTCTATCCCAAGGTCAAAAAGCATTTTGCATCATCAATTGGGGTCAAGCGGCATTGATACTTAACAAAAGCTCAGGCTAGGCCTCCGGTTCCATGCAGTGATATTGAATGTTTTCATAGCCAATATGTGTGAAACTCAACACAATATAGCAAGGTTCTCATTCCTGACCCTGGCTTTTCAAGGAGCTTTGGCCTGCATTCAGGACTCTGCTTCCTCTGACACCCTCGGCATGCTTCACTGAACCTAATGGCTGCCTATTACCAGTTACAATTTCGCAGCTGAGCTGGGGGCTCCAGGAAATATAAAAGTAAATCATCCGGAGTCACAGCGAACAAAAGTAGCGTTTCACCT
This sequence comes from Polyodon spathula, assembly GCF_017654505.1. Lineage (NCBI taxonomy): Eukaryota > Metazoa > Chordata > Actinopteri > Acipenseriformes > Polyodontidae > Polyodon > Polyodon spathula. The sequence goes on from NC_054537.1 coordinate 67,481,167, forward strand.
GTGAGCATGACCCCCAGATAAGAAAATGTAAGAGACAAATGTGGTGCTAATTTAATTAACTAGGATGAGATTGCAGGAGCCTGCAAACTGCATTTAAAGTTATTTTTAATAAAGAGCAGGTGATGAGATTGAACAGCCCTGCACAATGTGAGCGGTCTGAACATCTAATGGAATAATTCATTTGAGCGATTCTGATAATATTCAACATACAGCATTGCTTTTCAGCATTCTTTTCTTAAGTCTACTAAATATATCTTATAGCTGTTTAATTGCATGGTTTAATGTCTGAGACCACTTGTGTGTTATGCCAATAAAACCACTTATTGTTTTTAATTCTATTTATCTTTGTTTACAATTTAGTTTTTATAGGACTACGTGGTCCCTGCATAAAAAGCAAGAGTGGAATGACACATATGATGAATGTATTTGTTTATTTAATTGTGTATTTTGAGTGACAGTACAGACATGATGTATTTGATGTAGGCATTTTATCATGTGGACAGTTGCACGAAGAAGCCCCCCTTGGAACCACAGTAGGCTGTGTGTAAGGTTATAAAGTACACAGCACGTCAGTGTGCAAAAAGCTTGTCTCCCATGAGCTGAGCTTTAACATGGTTAGACTGCATTGAAACAAATAAGCATCGCCCATATCTACGTTTGAACAGAAGGTGTATTGTGTTACCCAGCGTGTGTGTAGTGATAAGCTAGAGAGTAATACCACACATAAAACACTAATAAACAAACAATGTTTAAATTGTGTGAAAGGGACCACTGATGCGTGAGTAACACCAGGACATCAATAGCTTAATCTTCTGTGATTTTACATTCTTATGCAAGATTAGGTTGTAAATGGTGAGGTCATAACAGGAAGATTCTTGTTCAGTTTTTTTTTTTTTTTTTGTCACATGGGGGATTGAAATAAGAAAGTAAGAACGTTGCTACAGGATACATTAACCAGAGATATTACTCCAATGTGAAAACTACTATTTTTTTATTTTTTCAAAATAAGAAATGCACAAGTTACACTACTGGAACTAATACTTCAGGTACATGTAAGTACAGTTAGTATTTTACTTTTTTTTTCTCAAGATATTTGGTGCTGTTTTAAGGGGTATTGTAAATGACAGAAAGAACAAATACATGTCACTAAAATTTGCAATGAATTACAAATATAGATTTGGTTATGACTGATAAACATCAAAATGTTCACTAGGCCTGAAGGAAAAAAATATGATGGGCCTGTAGTGTAAGTACTTGATCAGCAGGCAAAAAACACCAGTGGCACTAAACACGGCAACTAGAGGGCAGCCCATGTTTGTCAATCAAGTTGGACCAAAAAAATGAAAGAAAGGAATTGAAATAATTCATAATGAGGAGTACATGATTCTTTCTTTCTTTCTTTCTTTCTTTCTTTCTTTCTTTCTTTCTTTCTTTCTTTCTTTCTTTCTTTCTTTCTTTCTAAGTATTTTTAATTAAAAATCTAGTTGTTTGGTTCCATCCATGCAAAATCTTCTCCCCTAATATCATAGGAGAAAAATGGTGATTTGTTTGCATGTGTTCGTATCTTTTAAATATTGGTCACAAACAATACGGGTAGATGTTTTAAAGTTGTCTGCGCCTGTCGCATAGTCGCAAACCAGTTGCAAACGAGTCGGAAGTCTAGGGTGAAATGTACCAAACATGCACACTGCTGTTAGCGACTTTTTAGGGAATGCTTTGCGGCAGCATTTTTTCTTTGCAGTTCAACCTTAGATGAATATGTAATTATGGGTGTTCCTGCAAAAATTTGAAAAAAAGGGGTGGGGATAGTGCAAATGAGGGTTCTTGGATATTATAATGAGATGTAATAAAGCTGCTGACAATTGCGACACTTACAATTGCATCAATTTGTTAAGAACTTTTGAAAGCACGTTTTAAACAGTCGCAGTTGTTGCTGGCATTTCACAGTCTGTTTTTTTCTCGTGCGCTGCCAGTTGTGCTCAATGCATTTTTGAGGCAAACACCCAAGTATCTAATTTTCACTAAAGTCAGGGTGTACTTACAAGCCTTGAAAACATGACTATGACATTTCTGGTTTTCCCAGCGTATTATCTTATCTGTCGCACCTGAAATTGATAGCCATTTACAGACATCATTTTAGCCATTCCCAATAGAGTATAGTCTTGGTTTTAGACAAAAACTATGAGAATGTCCAATTATTATTTGAATTAAGCCGTTGCCACAGTTCACTCTGGGTGTTTCTTTAATTCAGCAATGAATGCAACAGTGACATTTGCTTGCCAATAGATGCATTATATACATACAGGGATATAGAGAGGCAAAAAATAAAAACTTGATAACATAAATTAAAATGTATTTATCTTTTATTTCTATTTGGTCTTTCACACTGCCTGAAGTAAGTAGGCTATGGACGCCATTCGAAATTGATATGAATGACAGGTGTGTCCTGTTAAGTTTAATCTCGATCATGTGTGTTGTAAACCTGCTGCACAATTCCTGACAGATGTACCTGTAGCTCATTTATGATAAATGCTGTAAACTGCACAATTTTAATCTCAGTGGAAGCCAATATAAAAATAAATAAATAAGTAAAAAAGTTGCCTTTAAATAGAAGTATTTATTACTAACAAATGATTGTTGTGCAGTGTTTACTACAAAGCTTTACATGACTAAAAACTCTCCTGGTTAAAATAATGTTGCAAAAAGTGTGCATCATTGTGTCTCTATACTTCTGCACAGGTATGTGTGGCATGCTTAATAATTAGAATGAAATATTACATGTCAAACAAAAAGAAGTGTGCTGTAAATGATATACTTATTTTAAACTGTGAGCAAAATATTACCTTATACTAATTTTCAATATTTCCTTCCTCAAATCCTTAATTGACCTTTTAAAACTCCTACTGTAACTGATCCTAAAACTCCTGCACATGGGTTTGTTAACACAAACAAAATCATGTTTAAAGTATACACAAAAATACAAAAATATACCTGAAGAGGAAGCAGAAATATTTTTCACCCCCAACCCACTGCACTGTGACTGCCAATTTGTGTTTTGTTGTCTTACATGCATGAATCATTTTCCCAGTCCCTTGTTTGTGTCTGAGAGTTACCACAACACAATCTCTTGTGGTCCACTATCAGCATTCCGCTGGTCTGAGCTGGCTTACAACAGTGTAAAGACATCAGTGGCATGTGTTGTAATGTATTAGGCATTGTACTTCTGGAGAACGCACGGAAGAAAGAATATTGTTCTACCAGGGACCAATTCATCAGATTTTTCCCAGAGACTCCAGGGTCAAGTTTTTATAGGGCTGTTTGGTTTTCAAATTCTCTTTTTCTCCCCCTCTCAGCACGGCTATAGTGTCCAAACTTGTCTACATTTACTTCCCATGTTTTTGTGCATGGTAGATGTCCTTTAAAAAGAGTATCTCAAATAAGTCTTTATTCTTGTTTTGTTGGCTCTTATTCTGTGTTTTCATGAACTCTGGCCCCGTCCATGGCAACTGCAAGAAAAATGTTAACATTGATTGACAGGATTAAAAAAGCTCCCATCCCTATACGCATTTCAAACACTCTGGGAACAATGGTGTTTGGTGTGATTGAATTAATGAGGTATCTCGGACTGTCAAAAGAGCACACATACTTTACATAAACCTGATTATCTTTGCATGGCAGAAATGGGAGAAAAGGGAGGGAACCGGGGTTTGGCTTTCTCTAAGCACCTCCAAAGGAGCCATCAAAGTGTGGGCCAGAGCTTAGAGAGTGATGTTCTGGCGGAGCTGTCCTACCCTCTCCCTCCTGCCTGGCCCTGCTTAGCATACATCAACTGTGGGGCTTTAACAAATCTATTGAAGGAGCTAGGCCCCAATACAACACACTTTTTCACAACTCACCACCTCCAGGCAAGATATATTCCAGGCTAGCATTGTTTGACTTGAACCATGCATAGCTTTCAACAGCCCCGCAACAGCCCCGACCTAAACTGGCCTCTTTTGCCCTTTCTTCAACCAAAGAGTTACATTAGGCATGACTGCCAAAGGCACCTACATTTCCACTGTATTAAAACAAAAAGAAAATGGAGATGCTTCAACAGAAGTGTTCACAAGATGAACAAAGCGGACCTGTCAAAAACACGGACCAACCCTTTTAATTGATCTTTTTTTTTTGAATTACAGATAACTACAGAAAAACACCCTTTTCTTTATCCTGGTTGATTCATAGAGCTTATTTGTGTTCTGTACTGTCCAAAGTCATCTTAGCTCGCTGCCTCCTCCTATGACAGGTAAAGGATTAAATGACAAGCGTTGTTCACAAATGTTTCAGTAGGTGGTTATATTTGTATTTAGGCCCTTATATTTACCCAAATGATAAACATGACTCCTGTATAGGTTAATTAGAGCACTTTCTGTCATCCAACCAGTCCTTATATTGTAATTAATATATTAACAAACGAACAGATCATAATCACTTTGTTAATATCCTATCTGCATAATAAAGTTTTAAAAAACAAGAATTTTAATTATATATTTATATAGTTATAAAGTTAACATGCGATTAGTGAATTTACAAAATAACCAAAACAATCGGGAAATGTATGAAGAAACCAGTAAGTGTATAAACTTACTACTGTTTTTATAAACTGCAGTTTATAAAATTGGTTAATTTATAGAATAGCCAAACTCCAAAACTACTGAAGCTGTTCTGTATTATCAGAGCAAACATGGCACCAAATTTTATTTTCAGGCGCTTGTATGCAAACCAAGAATAACACTAGAGTTTAACTTTGTAACTGAAAACATGAGCGTTTATTATGGCATTCTACATATCATTTTGTTCAGGAGAATGTCTTTAATGAATCCAGTATCTAGAGACTGTAATATGTTTTATCGTTTTGATTAGATTTTATTGGCATTGACAGAGAAGCATGGGTTTTTTCCTTTTTTTATAAACATACGAAACAGTAATATTTTTCAAATTTCAAATAAGACATTTGTTAAACCCTATTATTCATTATTCTAATTGGATTTTGATGCCATGATGTCATCAAAATAATTTCTAAATCCTCAGAATGTCTCAAGCTACTAACATCATAAAACTAGTTTAGCAATCAGTCTTGTAAATATGAAAATTAGACCTGTTAAAACACCTTGCCCATTCTAGGATACAGCCCTTAAAAGTTAGATAGATTAATGTGTCAAATGATGTTTGTGCTCCTACTAAAGTTTAATTTCTCTCATTTCTCTCTCAAGTGTGGAAATATTTTATTGTTTTAAACCAGGTTGCATACAGCGACAGTAGTTGCTACTGGAGTTTTATAAAGGCGGTGTGTCAGAGGTGCAGTACTACAATTTTGTTTTTACTTAATTATATTCACAATAAACGTAAATGTTGAACCTGTTTTTCACAATTAAAAATAAAAATAGAATGTATTCTATTATAGAAGGCTGCCTATGGGGAGGGGGGCTATCAAAGATTGGGCCCTGCAGCAATGCTTTAGGGTAAAGAATGTCACTAGTATGTATTGGGAAGGCAATGCAGGTTCCAGAAATGACAGAAATGCCTTTTCATGTTAACTCCCAAAGGAGCACAGGTAGGGGAGTGATGCAAGGTTTATGGGTACCAGTTTAAGCTCTGAAATCTCTGCAGCAAAGTACTATTTTTTATTTAATTTTTTACTTTATTGTAATTTTTGTTTTCATGCTAATATCTAAAAAAATACAGAAGGTTTAATTCATACAATATACAATAAGGTAAAATAAATATTCTCTTTGCAGCAGTAGAATGTTTGCCCCCATGTTAATGTTATAAAATGAAAGAAATAATTCCTGCTGTTAATTGAATTGCTGCCATGCACACCCACGTAGAACCGTCACATCTGTTCATAGCTAGTTCACATGCATGTACATGTAGCACAAACCTTATGGTCAGGGTAAGGCTTACCATCACACCTTAACAAATAATGAGAATTGTAATAGCGATTTAGTCATTATACTCGTTCCAGCCAGTGTGTAACTCATGTCTCCACATTCTGTTAAAGAATAAAAGCAAGTCATATTTTAAACATCAGTGTACACCAGTATATGCGTGCATCGTTTGACAATCCAGCCAGTAGTGTTCCACCAGCCACAACAGCAAAACAAGCAGATTGCCAAAATGCCTAAAACAATTAAACAGGTTACACCTAATGTACAAAAAAAGCTACATACAGTCCAAAAGGAATGATTTAAAGTCATACAGCTCCCATTTGTCTCCCAAACCGCTTAAGAGGCTGACCAGTCTAGTTGTATGCAAATGTACCATCCACTGCTTAATGAATAACGTTAAATGCAAGTGTGTGTGGTCTCTGATGATTGACAAAGGGGAAACTTAACACATTTACAGATTCTTAGACTGGAAGAACTCTTAGACATTCCATTCAAGTGGTGGATCCACTGCCTGTCTTGATGAGTGCACATGAACGTGAAATGCCCATTATTGGCTATAATGTTATTGAGGAAATAGTTAAAACTGAAAATAGCTGCACACAAAGAAACCATTTTCCTGTAGCTGGCAAACTTGCAACTGCTCTACCATACTTGAAGCCCAAAGATGCTTGTAAAAATCTTGACAACTAGAACACCAGAAAACCTGGGCACAACCAAAGTTGGAAAAAAGAAGTGAGACTGTTACAAATGGTAAAACAACCTATGTAAAGTGTTGGGCACATACTGACATTGGCTCAGAGGGGATGATAACAGTCTTTGAACCTGATGAAACTGTGTGCTTTCTAGAAAATCTTAATACCCAAAAAGTGCTAGTTGGAATACCTAGAAAATCTTAATATCCAAAAAGTGCTAGTTGGAACACCTAAAGGGCCAACTTGCTCCATAATTATCCTGGTTCCCAACCTAACATGGCATGATATAACTTTGAAGTGGAACACTGCTTGAGAAATCACAATTGATCAGGTCACAATTGCCAATTGATACTGAGACAATGAGGAATGCACAGTCAAAATGAGAACAAGACCTATCAGCGTCACAGATAATTGGTCAACCTTGGTCAACTGAATGTGACAGATAGGGAAATTTTCAGGTGTATGCTCAAGCAAGAGTCAAAAGCTTTCTCAAGAAATTAGAATGATATGGGCAAAATTGACACATTAAAAATGCAAATAAAGTTAAATGACTTCCAACCAGTCCAGAAAGCCTATAATTCTATTCATAAACCAATGTATAAGAAATTAAATCAATATTTGTAGGACTTCGTAACATGTGGCTGGATAGTGAAGTTCAACTCTCTGTATTCGTCGCCCATTGTCTGTGTCCGCAAAAAGGATGGCTCGCTTACTCTCTGTATCGACTTGGAGGAATATATGTTAGCGTGCACTGAAGAAATCTCCAGTGATGTTATCACAGCTGTTACACAGGCTGTGAGTATACACAACTGTGGAAAAACTGCCTGGATCACATCAGTTGCCTCCAATTCTTCTGCACTTCCTCACAATACACTTAACACGACTTCAGTGCCCAACCTCTAAGTTAACAAGAGTTATGAATAGCTCAGCAAGAAGATCCAGCAATCTGTAAGGTTCTTCAATTTAAAAGATCAAATAAGAGAGAAAGAAAACAAGAATCTAAGGAGACCATAACTTTCCTACTGGAATGGAATCAGTTGCAGAGAGACGGGTACGAGATTCCAACTTGTCCTGCCTCCAGGGCCGGCGTCAAGTTTTGTGGGCCCTGGGCAATGGACTTCCAGTGGGAACCCCCACCCTCCTTAACCCTTTGCAGTCCTATGTCCCTGTCCGACATCATTAAAAGACGTAAAGCACAGGTCTCTAGTTGTTTTTTTTCCGAAAAAAGCTGAGAAAACCTTTCAGTGGCATAATTGTATATGGAGATCAGAAAATAGCTTTTGGCTTTACAAAGAATTGGGGAGGCGGGACAGGTTACGGAACAGGATGCAAGCCGGAAAACAGAAAAGAAAAAGGGGAGATCTGAAAAGTTTCACTGCACTGCATGCATACAGTTTAGTTTAGTTTAATGAAAACTAAACATGTCTAGCCCTAAAGGTTGCTGAGTAGGATAGCTGAGCCAATTATGCATTGCAGTCCTAAAGTGTGCAGATGTGTCAAACAGAAAAAGCCTAATCAGCCAGACAAGCCTTTTGATTTTGTTTTAATTGACTTCCTCAACCTGGAGAAAAGCAGAGTAGGCTACAAATCTATTCTTGTAATTGTGGACGATTTCACCAGGTTTACGCAAGCTTACCTGGTGACTAATAAATCTGGTAAAACAGCTCCTGACAAAAATGTTATGATTTTGTTGAGGTCTGGTTCCCCAGAAGGCTTCGTCATGACCTAGGAGGTGAGTTTGAGAACCAACTCTTTCATCAGCTTCAACATTACTGCAAAGTTGCAAGCTCAAAAACAAAGCCATACCATCATGGGAAAAACGGGCAAGTTGAGAGAATGAACAGGACTCTGCTAGCTATGTTGAGGACATTACTGGAGGATCAAAAATCTAACTGGAAACAATCACGTAACAAGGTCATCTATGCTTGTCATGAGACAACAGGATTTTTGCCTTTCCAGCTGCTATTTGGCAGATCTCCATGGATACCAGTTGATATAATTTTCAGATTTCTCCTGATTCGGCATCAACTAGTGCAAGCCATCTGATTACGTGAAAAGATGGCACCAGCAGATGCAGGAAACATGTGACCATGCCTCCAAGTTTGCTAAGAAGTCAGCTGATCATAGTAAGCACTACCACGGTCGCAAAGTACACAGTACTGTTCTTTTGCCAGGGAAGTCTTGGTCAAAAACCTTAGTGATCATGGAGTGCCTGGACAGTACAGTACTACACTACAGTACATAGTCGGCAATAGAAAAGGTGGAAGCCCTGTCTATGAATTCAACCCAGAGTTTGGAAAAGCCAAGAATAGAGTTTTGCACCAGACTGTCCTAAATATAGTTTAATCCACCCATGTCACATGACTAGGGAGCTTACAAGAGGTGAGTTACTGGGGTGAGCTAGTGATTATACTCATTGTGCCCGCTGTGTAACTTGTGTCTCCATGCTCTGTTAGAGGTAAATATATATTTAGTTTAATATTGGAAAATAAGTGATACAATTACTCAATACTCTTTGTTATATTTTCTTATAATAATATTACAGACTTCATAGTAATTGCTAGATGCTAGAAACACCTGTTTTCTATCCTAGATACTGTTTAGTTTTGAATAATGTTGTGCTTTCATATATAATTTCAGTTATATTGCACTCGAAATACTGGCTTGTGATTTTCATACAGTTGTAAAGTGATCAGACCTTATGCCGCTGGATCCCCTGTGGATAGATTTTTCTGTAAACAATGTGTTACATATGTATAAGGAGAATTGTAGAGCGAGTTGTCTCATGTCAATATACACTCCTTTTCAGAAATAAGGAAATATAAAAAATGGTCAAACAGCAAATACACTAATGAACAAAAAACCCTCTGAAGGAGTAAGGGGCTTCAAATTAACATTCCTCAGAAAAGTCTCAATTTTTTTTTCGATTAGTATAATTTTAATTTCACACAGTGATGTTGGCAGTATATTACTCAGTAATACAAATTCATATAAGCATGATTGCCTGCTCCCTGATATCTGTAACAGAAACCTCTCACATTATGACATCTTTCTTATTGCTAAGAATCCAGAAGAACAACCAGATTTCCCTTTCATAAAAAAATTAAGAAAATCAGAGTATTATGATTCATCAAAATAAAATAAAATAAATAATAAAAAAGTTAAATTGCTGAATTTAGATAGATTTGCATCTCTAATACAAATATACATGCAGTATTGGTATAGTCTCAATGCATCTAATGTAATACCATATGTAAAAGTTAGCAAAAAACATTTTGGATGAAAAGAGATAAAAAGATTTGGAGCACTTGAGTGAGAAATACTATGACAGCTATAACTACGACTAATAATAAAAATTAGTATCAGAGTTTTTATATTCATGTATTTATTGTTTTAAATTGTAGTTTCAGGCACATGGAGTGTCTTAAGTTGCAGTAAATGCAATTTAAAAAAATACCTCTTGACTTTTATTGCTGTAAGGACTAATTATAATTCACAGGACCAGACCTTTTGTGCCATTGAATACTTTGTTTGCAGTCTGCTTGGGCAGATACATTAACTTCTGTGAGTTCCTTTCATTAGAATGCTATTAGACATTAAGGATTGATCAATATATCAAGTATATAACATCTTGAATGCAGATGTCTGGACCCATTGTGGACTCAGAGATAATGACTTCTTTATTCAAAGCAGCTTGTAGGAACAAGGAGATAAAGCATGGGGAAGAGAATTATAGCACATGCTCATGAAAGTATCTGGAAGATTATAAGTAGGCGAACAGTAAAGAACTAAACAAAAAAAGGAAGATGTGTAATGAATTCAAGAGAAGCCTACAAGGGCAACAGAACAAGATCTGAACAGTTATATGGTAAACTACAGTCAATTAATTACAGGGAAGTATCTCCATAGATAAAATGGTGTGGTGAAAATTCCTGTAGTTCTTATAAAAATGTTAGTTGTACTGTGGGCACTCAAACTATTTTTAAACTTTGTTACTGTACGCATCCAACTTTTATCTCTGCTAATAACTGCAGAGACTCCTGCTGAATCTATTCAGAAGCTGATATTTTAAGCTTTTACGTAATTGAATAATTGATCACTAGTTTTATCACCAAACTCCTCCATAATGCGATACAAGTCATAATTTTATTACTGTAACATCTCAAAAAGCTCTGCAAAAGTCTGTGATATTCTTTAAACGATGGATGCTGAAGCAACTATCTTCTTTGTTTGTGTCTGTGTTCTCTCTGTGGTGCAGGGGGTGTGGATTGCTCAGATAGCCATTGAAAGGTTTTCTCAGCTTTTTCCAGAGAAAAAAAATGACTAGAGACCTGTGCTTGACATCTTTTTGATGATGTCGGACAGGGTTCGACATCGGACTGGAAAGAGAAAATTGTAATGTCGGACCTGGTCCAACATAGGTCCACAAAGGGTTAATATTTTAAAATTGTAAACAAATTACTAAGAATAATACAGTCTTTAAAAAATAATGACTAATTTATTTAAATACCACATCTTTATTGAATACAATTTGTTATATAAGAATCTCATTAAAAAAAAAAACTAATAGGTGGCTGTGACAGAAATAGAATGATTCTTGGTGGCAAATCTCCTTCCCAACCTGTGAGGGCTCTAAGTACAGGGAACAAAATGTTCTGGACCGGATGGCCTGACAATTCATTTCCAGGATTAAAAGGAAGTCGGTCATCTAGAAAGGGGGCGGAACGCCGGTGCACTAACTCATCAACCCGGAAGGGAAACGATGTGGCAGACGTGAATTAGAGGAGTGGCTGCAATTGTTTACCAAGGAGTCATGCGTGATGGTACATATAGGGGACGGAGTGACATGGCCTATTCCTTCGTTTATGGTTAAGGAAACAATTCGGAAGGACCTGTGCTAAAAATATCGTACGTGAGTGTCTTGTTTGTTTTGTCTTTTCTCTAATTATAGACAGCTAACACATTCTGGAGCTCTGCAACATGCTCCCAGCACAGGTGACCGTGTTTGCATTTTGTGTGTGTCTAACGGGACTATTTGGGACTGCAAGCCCTTTATTTTGAACAGTGCAATACACATTGCTGTGTACTGCCTGGGATTATTGTAAGAGGTCACCAGACCTGGATTACATTATTAAAGACCTTTCTAATTGGATTATCAATGTGTTGTCTCCTGATTAAGCACTGCATCACTTCTGCACCTATACACTGTTAACCACTTTTCCACAGTGGCATATTAATGCACCTGTGTTCTATCTCAAGAGGCCTGGATAAAAATCAAATTACACATGGGATGAGTTTCAGTTCTTTGCCTAATCCCTAGACGGTAGTCCTCTGCATCACCAATCCACTTTATTTGCTCTATGGGCCCCAATCCAATCAACATTTTATATATGTTTGTCCCAGTTGAATGGTTTGAGGGTGCCCAAGCCTGACGCTTTGCCTGAGCATAGAGAATGAATTGTGAAGGGGTTCCATCTTAATACTCTTGTATGGTGCACTGGTGCATTTATAAAATGATGGAGAACTGAGCACTGTGACAAAAAAACAAAAAAAACAAAAACCACAATGTAATTACGTAAAAGCTGTACTTGTCAATTAGGAATTAAATTTAAAGCAATGTATTTTGTATCTCATATATATATTATCTATATATATATATATATATATATATATATATATATCTATATTATATAGTATATATATATACTATTTAATAATTACTGGGTGACCCAATAAAATACTTAAAGAATTTCTCCACTCTCATTTACAATGGTTACATTAAATTTTTATTTTTGTGTGTTATAATTTGTTTTCAAAGTAAAACGTAAGTATAGTAATTGATGTTGGTGTACAGCTATGGCCAAAAGTGTTGCATCACCTAGAATTTTAGGATTGAAACATAATTATATATATATATATATATATATATATATATATATATATATATATATATATATATATATATATATATATATATATATATATGAACATAATTTAGATATTTTATTTAACATTATGTAATCAAAGAAACTACAAAATGATATGGCAAAAATCTACCAGAAGCCATGGAAGTAGTACAGTATTTCATGCTAGATGTTGAAATGTCACATCTTTTAATTTTTATCAGTTTTTTGTTAAGTATATAGAAAAATACAAAGCAGTATGTAATTCAATATGTTAAAATTATTCAGCTGGTTTCATTTGAATTTGTGAAGCAAAATTTGTTAATTCTATAGGGTGATGCTAAACTTCTGGCCATAACTGTATACAAGCCTACACACACATTTGGCATATACCAGTAATTATTTGCTTCAATCTCAGTTATTGGCTAAAATGACTTATTAAATCTATATGTACCATTAGTTCAGTTATTCTAGATGATAATTGTATAATACAAAATGACACTTATTGGATGAGTATCATTAGGGCAAGACAAACTGCATTTGATTTAACCTCAATTCAGTCCAATATGTCACACCCAGTGTACAATAATCTCAAGATATTAAAGGTGTCGTGCTAACATAAACTCACTTAATTGTTTTACAAAATAGTCTTGTGTGAAATTAACTAAAACTGTGTCTCTAGGACAGACAAAATGCTCTAGTAACAGTCTGTCATTACCCTCTCCATTCTGTGAAATTATGTGTGAGAACACCTAATTACAGTATGTGGTGTACAGGATGTTCTTGAGAATAAAGTGACATGCTGGGCCTCCATTTTCACTCAAAGACCCTTTACAGATGACTGGGCAACAAAGATGCTAACAGACAACAGTTGAACTGAAGTATGGGGAATTGCTGTAGGCAATGTGAATGGAAATAGTCTACTGATGCTGGTTAGTATGAGAACAACAATGCTCCTACCTGTCTTTGACTTGACCATCAAGACTAATTTCAATCCAAACTAAAGAGGAGTGTTCAAATAAAATGATATAGAACCACATTTGTAGTCCAAGATCCAAGCGTGGTACAATGTGAGAGGGGTTCGTACCGGACTGACCCCTGTGGTGTAATGGACAAGGTAAATACTGCGTACCTTGTACAGTAACAGCTGTTGCAGAGAGCCAGGCTCTTTTGCAGACCGGTTAATATTTGGTCGCATTTGAGCACAAGATACCATGTCCTTGACTTATCCTGTCATTCTCTTCAGAATCTGTGTAGGAAATGACGACACATACTAGAAGTCATGCTGCACTTGGTGTCAAAATTGAATGCAGCTACCTGTAGCCTTGAACAGGCTTGAGGCTGGCATTAGGAAACCTCTCCCGAGTCAGTATAAGATTCGTCGGCACCCTCAGGAAATCCACTATAACACTGTAAATAGTTAATTTGTTAATGAAGAGGCTATAATGTTTACAACAAAGATTATAGTTGCTGTTTAATGTATTCCCACAATTTCAACATAATCATGATTTTATTGATATTTTGTTCATCTATCGTTGTGATTTTTTTTTGTTTAAACTTCTTGTCAGTATCACAGATGCTATTGTTTGCATTCAAACTAAGTGGCAAGTTGGCCAGGGAATGCAAGGTGTACAGGGGCGTACCTCAATATGAGCATTTTTTTCTGTCATCAAAATGTGTGTATGATCATTGGGAAGCGATGCGGCAATCGCGGATTGGAGGAAAAGCTATTGCACTTGCTAACCTAGGGGGCGTGGCTGAAGGTACAAAAGGGGGTGTGGCAAAGTTTACTGTTCCTTTGTTATGGTTGCGCGAGAACCACTGAAGGACTGTAGAGTAACAGTGAGTGTTTCGCGTGTGTTTGTTTTTTGTTCTAATTACTCGTTTGTCATTGCTAGACGGCTAACATGTTCCGGAAGCTGTCGCTAAAGGCCAGCACCAACCCGGACAGCACTGCACTACTGTTCACTAATAAACTGTATTTCACCACTTGCACATTAGCACTCACTCTGGATTTGTGATAGTGTTTGTGTTCTATGTGTGTTCATACCATGTTTATTATTTCGGGACTGAACCCCGTGGCTTAACTGTGCAGTACACATTGCTGTGTATTGCCAATGATTATTATTTATGGTCGCCAAATGACCAGGATTATAAACAAATAAAAGATTATTTGGACCGTGAATTTGTTGTCTGTCATCTGTTTAAGCATTGCATCACCTCTACACCTGCGCACTGCAAACCACTTTGCCACAAATCTACATGACTATTGAAGGAGTGGTTTAGGGATGTTAATTGTGGTGTCCTCCACGGCTCGGTTTTGGGCCCACTGCTCTTTAAGATACATTGCCCCTGGATGCGATCATCGGTAGAGTTTCATTCATATGCAAATGACACACAGTTATATCTGAAATTAAATAGTAACATTTCTTCTGATATATTAGTGCTTACCAAGTGTCTTGCAGACACTGCATTTTGGAAGTCTGCTAATTTCTTGCAGCTAAATGCTAGTAAAACTGAACTGCTTACTGGCTTTAAAACACAATTGAAATCTTTCACTTCTTTTCAGTTTAGTTAAGGTTACTATCAACTGCAGCCTTCAGTTTCTATAAAGAGCCTTGGGGTACACTTAGATGGCATAATGTCTTTTGAGGCACATATTTCTTCTGTTGTCAAATCCTCTTTTTTCCATTTACGGAAGATTTCCAAAATTCTACTTTTTCTCTCTCTCACTGATGCTGAGATTTTGATCTATGCATTTGTATCTTCCAAGCTTGACTATTGTAACTCCCTATTCGCAGGCCTTCCAAAGCAATTGAGAGATTACAAATAGTTCACAACGCAACTGTCAGAATCTTGACTGGTATGAAAAAATTACCACCACATTATACCAGTGCTGGCTAAACTTCAGTGGCTTCCCATCAACTAATGAATCTCTTATAAACTACTTCTCTTGATTTATCGTTCACTCAATGGTACAGGTCCTTCTTATCTTACAGAATTGCTTTGTCCTTGTCAGCTGGTTCGTACCCTTAGATCCTTCTAGGCTGGCCTGCTGGTTGTTCCTGATGTGAAACAGGTTGGTCTCGATGGTCGTTCCTTTAGCCACCGGGCTCCTGTGCTATGGAATGCCAATCAGTTGATCAGTTTAAAAAAGGTCTTAAGACTTATCTCTTCGATTTTGCATTTGGTTGAGACCTTTGAGAAGAAAATCTCTCGTTGTGCTCTGCTATCTGTTTGCTTTTAAAGCCAAATTTTTGTTTTTATGTCCCGATTTTATGATTGGCTTGTTTATTTGTCTTTTAGATATTGTATTTTTTGTAATTGTGTAAAGTGCCTTGAGATGTGCAGGTCTGCACATAAGGTGCTATATAAATTGAAGTTGTTGTTGTTGTTGGTTTGAGTCAAGATTCTGTGACATTTGTAAAGGAAATTGACTACGATTATAGTATTTTTAGAGTTTACAGCCACTCTGCTGAATCCCAGTGTATATGTTTTCCAATGTTCTTTAGACTAATGCTAAAAAAACAAACAAACAAACAAACAAACAAACACTTTGAACAGTCCCTTCAGCAGTTTTAAGAAGTGGCTGCATATGCCACTATTTGAAAATGCAAAAAATGCCATATTTCATAAATCTGTAGACATATATTGTTATTTATATGATATGTATAGATAACTATGTATAGGTACTACTATATACAGCAGAGCAACACTATGTGACATTTTTCAAAAAAAGTGAGCAGCTACAAAAAATATATATGGTTATTTATATCTAAGAATCAATTTCATTACAAATTATGAATTGTGTGTTATTGAACTGTTTGTTCAAGCTTGTTTAATTTGTTTACAGTAATTAATTTCCAATTCATGAAGAATACACTAAATTATGCTGCTCATTAATCTGCACTAAATTTAAGGCAGACTTGTTAGCTTGATCACATTGTCACTATTGTGGACAGTCCTGATTACATTTTTAATCTTTATTTAGTAGTCTGCAATTGATTTGACCCCATTTATCTCCCAATTTGAAATATCCAATTGTAATTTAGGCTCTGTGCTGTGCTGACTTGGGAGTGGTGAAGATGAACATTGGAGAACAATGCAGCTCAGCAGCTTACAGGCAAACCTGCAGGTGCCTGGCAAGTCCACAGGGGTTGTTGGTGTGCACCCTGGCCAACCTAAGTTCTCTCCCCCAGGTGGTGCTTGGCCAATTGTGTGCAGCCCCCTGGGAACTCCCATCCATGGTTGGCAGTGGAATAGCCTGGAATTGAACTGGCAACCTCCAGGGCACAACCTGCACGCTACATGGAGCGCTTTTACCTGATGCACCACTTGGGAGGCCCTACTGATTACATTTCTAACAGACAAACTGAGTTTAGCCCACAGACCCATGGGGAAACCGCACAAATCACTGATTATCAGTCTGATTCTCTGCAAGCATCAAACTTGACTCCTTCAAGTCGTGGGTTATTTGGCAACCCTCAGTCATGTAAATAACATTTATACTCAATGAATGTTTGAGGAATATCCTCTACATTTTAAAAATGCATGTCCTTTATGGGTTCATCAGTCTCAAGATGAAAGATGCAAGATTCTATTGAATGGGACACTATGCATCAATCTGAAAGTCTCAGTGCTATACATTTATGTACTGAATGATATTTCTCAGTTGTTAGGCTCCCTGAAGGGTAAGATTTTGAATGTACAGAAAAGCCGTCTGAATAGCTGGGAGCCTGCTGGTCTGCGCTAGTGGGGGAGTATTAAGTCACTGACAATGTACTGCTATATAATATTTACAAGAGTATTTTGGGTCATAGTGTAGTTTGAGTTATGTTGCTAAAAATCCATGTTTTTTTTTTAAAGGAAATGTCTAGTGTTTATTTAAGCTGGATTGTAAGAATAGACTATAATACACATACTTATTTCAAGCTCATCCTCCCTTTACTTGACTTTACTTTAGTGAATGGGAAATCTTGGGATTGATCACATTTTTAGGAAGGGAGTATTTATTATAAAGTGATCACACCCTCTGTAATGCTAGTGTTTGGGTTAGAGGCTGCAGTGATATTCAAGTGCTCCAATTACTTTATAATTTCCTATTTTACTTTTAAATGGGTTTATGGCAAGGTGCCCACCCCCTTTTATGATATATATATATATATATATATATATATATATATATATATATATATATATATATATATATATATATATATAGTCATTTAGAGCATTTATTTGCAGAAAATGACTTGGCTTGATTCATGCGTCCTTCACAAAGACAAATCTGCCCGATTCCAGCCTTGCTGAAGCACCCCCAGTTAAGTCCAATTTTCAGCTTTGCCCAACACCTGGTTGTCTAATGGTTAGATGGAGACCTGGAGAGGCCTACAAGCACCAGTGTCTCGCACCCACTGTGAAATGTGGTGGAGGATCGGTGATGATCTGGGGGTGCTTCAGCGAGGCTGGAATCGGGCAGCTTTGGCATGAATCAAGCCAAGTACAAGGTTGTCCTGGAAGAAAACTTGCTTCCTTCTGCTCTGACAATGTTACCCAACTCTGAGGATTGTTTTTTCCGGCAGGACAATGCTCCATGCCACACAGCCAGGTCAATCAAGGTGTGGATGGAGGATCACCAGATCAAGATCCTGTCATGGCCAGCCCAATCTCCAGACCTGAACCCCATTGAAAACCTTTGAAATGTGATCAAGAGGAAGATGGACAGTCACAAGCCATCAAACAAAGCCGAGCTGCTTGAATTTTTGCGCCAGGAGTGGCATAAAGTCACCCAACATCAATGTGAAAGACTGGTGGAGAGCATGCCAAGACGCATGAAAGCTGTGATTGAAAATCAGGGTTATTCAACCAAATATTGATTTCTGAACTCTTCCTAAGTTAAAACATTATTATTGTGTTGTTTAAAAATGAATATGAACTTATTTTCTTTGCATTATTCCAGGTCTGACAACACTGCATCTTTTTTGTTGTTTTGACAAGTTGTCATTTTCTGCAAATAAATGCTCTAAATGACAATATTTTTATTTGGAATTAGGGAGAAATGTTGTCAGTAGTTTATAGAATAAAACAAAAATGTTCATTTTACCCAAACACATACCTATAAATAGTAAAACCAGAGAAACTGATAATTTTGCGGTGGTCTCTTAATTTTTTCCAGATATATGTATGTATCTCTGTGTGTATGTGTGTGTGTGTTTGTGTGAGTGTTTGTGAGTGGACAGATGAAAGCCGTCTGACAATATTATTGAAAGGTACAATGTGGTTGGCATGGATGGGGTTGAATCCCTACCCTAAGTAGCTTGTGTGAATGTGGCTGGAGCCTTAATAAGGTAATTATTTAATGGGTAATTAAGGCTCCAGTCACAGTGTAAAAGACCCACTCTGAGCTCAGAGCGACAGAGAGTTTGTAAGAGTTTGAGGAGAGTTAATGAAAATAAGATTGAATCCTACCAGCCAGCAAACAAGGTACTTGTTTATAATAAAAATAATTATTTGTTAGTGTTTATTTTTACTTTGGCCAGTGAGCCCTTTATTTATTTTGTGTTTAGTTTAAACTGTTTATTATTGTTATTTAATAAATGTACTGCTTCAGCAGTTTCAGCTCCATATCATTTGTGTTTATGCTGCTTCTTGAATCTGATGTCACCACCCACATTCTAGCCATCCATGCAGGTTATAGCTCACACAGTTTTTAAAGAAAGAAAGAAGTACCATACTGGGTTATATAAAAGTTTTGTTTTGTTTTACCCTGACTTATTTATTTTCCTCCATGCACATCCATTGATTATATAAGTCTCAGATGTGCAGTTTATGTATTTTTCTTATAAAACCTATTATCTGTTTATTTGTCCCCACCCCTTCTTTCCTGTCAATAATCAATCCGCTGCTTCTCCTGTTACTAACATGCTTTCTGCCAGTAACACTTCTGAGGTGAAATGACCCAGATTACACAAGAAAAAGGCATAGAGTATGATAGCTTCCTTTAACATAAACTAGTACAAGACATCATGCATTAAATTGGAGCTAATGGAAGTGCGAAAGAGGTAAGATGTATGGAATTATTTTGTAGCTTCAATTACTTTATCCAGCAGCTGATTCAGCTTTCCACTAATGGCTGGCATGTTTTAGAACCAGGGACATGATTTGCCCCGAACGCATTGCTGAAATGAGGTGAAATGACCTAGAAAGTGCTAGAGTAACTACCTGAAAGTGAGCCATACAAACCAAGAGCTTGTTTCTTGAAAACCACATACCTATATGGAATCTACATAGTGAATAAAAGAGGTAACGATTTAAGGAATTATTTAATTATCTTTACATTCTTTGACGAACAGCTAACTGCAAATTGCACTATCTATAAAAGTCAAATTTTTTGGCACATTAACACTTTATGAATAAGGCCTCATAACATCTAAACGGGAGTGGGTGTATTTGTACATGTAGGTGATTATAAAAGCAAGAGGGGTCATTCCTGCCACTCTGAGGTGTAATGTAAGGTTTTCTCTCTGGTCTTCCGTGCTGTAGCAGTGTTAATGCTTTTGTTCAGAAAAATGAAAGGTTTAATTCTATTGGAATATTCTACTCCAATCCAGGACCAACTAGCAAACTCAAACTTTTCTTTTCTACTTGTTAATCAAATGGGATATACCTTTCCCCTAGATAACCTGATTCTTGGTATTTATTTTAGACATACATGTAGGCTAAGTAAATACAAGTCAGGATTAAACCTTAACCCTCCCAGACCGAAGACATCTACACTTTCCAGGGTTTTCCACTGGTAGCACAACTAAGGTTAGCTATAGTATCCAACCAAGAAGAAAACATAGTGAATAAAGTTTATTTATTTTTTTAAGAAAGAGCCAGAAAGCTGAATGTTGAATTTAATATTGGGTTTTCAAACAAAGCCCAAAAGAGGTGCTATCTTAGAACCTGCTGGTCTCACCTTGACAGATCCCCTACCCACAATGCACTAAGTGAATGATTAAAAAGAAATGGGGGGTTTTACTTTGGGGTATGTGTAGCATCCCTAGAGCATCAGGAGCCAGTGAAGCTAGGAGCTACAGCTGTCCTCCAAACAATCCCGGCATTCTTTATTTATTTGTTATGAAATATTGATGTGTGTTATGAAAGGTTTAAAATAATGTCTGCCTCTTTTTGCCCTGGCACACTGTTTTCTAATGCATAAATAATTCTGGCCCATGGACAGTGAGGCAGCACATTAGGTGGGATGTATCCGCTGTATCACATTCTTTCTGCCTGAGAGAAAAAAACATCCCTAGTAATTTCCTACACTTATACAATCTGCGTTGACAGTAAATAATTGATGTATGAATTTAGGAGTAAAACTCCAACACAATATGACTTTATGTCAAGGGTTACTCCCAGCAGATTTGAAGCTAAATCATTCCACAAAATGGGTTCTTCCACTGAAAAAAAAGCTTTTTGATTTTTTTTTTTTTTTTTCATGGAAATATGGGACCTCTGTGTAGCTCTTCTTTTGATGAGGTCTTGGTTTGCATGGCTGGCAATAACTGAGCAAACCAACCCATTATGCGATTGGAAATGTTTCATTTTTTAACACAAATGGATTTTTCACACTGACATGAATCTGTTTTGATTGTGTTAGCTAAGTATGGATGTGATAGGGTGCCCTCTTGCTTTTCATCCTAATATCTGGTGTAATGTACAATTATGCCTTAAATTACCAACTTGATCTATTGGCAAGATACACAGCGGAACAAAAGCTGGAGACAGGGGGATTACAGAGTCCCTCTTAATGCTTCAATTAATATGCTGCACACAAAATACCACTGCTTTGTACATGAAACGTTCAATGACACTTTTCTCATTGAGACATTGTATGAAACAGACAGAGGGATAACATACCCATACAATCATAAAAAATTAGCTGCAGTCAAAAGGCTTTTGAACATTCATGTCATACCACAGAAACAAAAGATTGGAGAACAATATAAAAAAATTAAACAGAAAATAATGTATTTCGTGTCAGGGTTGTATTATACAAAAATAATACAACACAACTTAGTTGTAATTAATATTATTACAATTTTTTTTACAAAACACAGGCATTTAATAAACTTAATTTAATGAATATCATATGGAGCACTCCCAAACAATAGCATTAATGCAACCATTTATATGAGTGACCTTTGCCTTGAATAAAACAATTGGCATCTTGAACTGGATACATTTAGATGAAAAAGACACTTTTTAGAAGGAAGTTCTAAATTGTGGGACATTTAAGTTTTTCAATTACTGCAAGTGCACTTTCCCCCAAAATGATATTGGATCATGTACAGTAGTATAAATGGGTCAAACACTGAGGAGTTTCGGTAACAGGAAAAGAGCTGGTTTGGCATCAACAAAGGCCAAATCCCCCCAGAATTCCAGAGTGGTGGGAGCAAAAGCTGCGGCAATGTGAAATTCCCTGTATTATTTAGCTGATGGGAACGATGTTACAGAGTAGAGAAACATCTTCCTTGTGACCCATCTGAACAGCAACCATCATCGGGATGATGTTTTGGCATTGCAGTTATGTCTATTGGTTTCAGCATTAGTTTTATTTTAGTTTTTCACAACTGTAGGATGTAAAGGGCAGTCTTTACTCACATGTTTGTCCTTGTTACTGGGGCACCACAGCTGGCAGTCTTATTTGTGCCCTGATCGTGTTATAAGATCCAAGACATTTGCAGAGCCAAGTGCAGGTACTTAACTTTTTTTAAATTTTTTTGAACACAGTCAACTCCTGTTAGGAAATTACTGTTTGTCATTTGTCTGAAAGAACGTATTTGAGATGGCATAGAATTATGGTGCATCACACTCCAAAAGATGAAAGTGAAATTTGTGATAGGAAAAATATTTTAAATACTGTTGGCTAGTACAATACTGCTACAGTAGTTTTGTTTTAACCATAGATATTGCATACTTAGAACAAAGGGCTTCTAAAACTGCCAGTTATAATTTTTTTTTTTTCTATAATGATTTTAGCATTTTGATGCCTTAGAGCTAGTATTAGACTAAACATTTCAATTGTCTCTGTGCCCTTTTACAGACACACAATGGTTTGATTAAAATAGCCTGAAGCACTCAGTGTTAAAAAAAGGTCAATAGCACCAACGTTTTATTACAGTCATTTTAGGTCAAAAGGCTTTATGTTAGCCTTTTTTAAAATATATTTTTATATATGTTGTTGCCGTTATTATTTATGTATTTATTTATTAAATTTGCTGCATCATTTTTCTGTAGGTAGTGGGCTGGATATCTACTCAAACTAAACTCCTAATATAAATATGCCTGCACAATAATAAGTTTTTGCTAAACTTGTATCTATCAGTGCCAAGGAGGCAGCAGCATATCATGTCTCATGCGCCAAATCAGGAGGAATCGACTTCTGGTAGGGTTTCATCCTGACTAAAATTATTATCTTGAATACTGTAAATTTCATCCCAGAGGATCATAACACTACAGTACACAGCAGTTAGCAAATATGTTTATTTAACATCAGTTATTCAATCCTTAGCTTCTGATGATTTCCCTCAAACGATTGATCATGTTATTGCCTCAAGCACATGACATACACTACAGTACTAAACATGAGTTCTTTTGGCACTGCTGCTCTTACCCACCAGATAAAATCATTCTAGTTAGTTTACTGTTCATTCCTTGACTATCCATCATTTATGTGAGGCTGTGTAGCTAGTGGTCATAGCTAAAGACTTATGTTGCAAGAAACTCTTGAATTAAATGCCAACACAGCTCCATCCTAAAATCCTAAATGTTGCAACTTGAAATACTGTATTTCTGTGTAAGGCTGAAAGTCATTGGTTTGAAGTCGCTTTAGTCTGAAATCCCAACTGTAAATTGACTAAAAACTGATTGTGTTAAGAATTAAAACACAGAAGATGCAACATTAGCTCAGTTTTGGCTAGACAGCATGTTAAATGTTTACATTTTGATAATGGCTGCTGAGAAAAATGGATATACAATAAAACTGTGGGAAACATTTCACTTTAGCACTGTTTTCAATCTATTTCATAGGTGGTTAGAGGTTATTCTCTGAGCCAACTGACAAGCTCAAAAGGGCTTACGTATAAAAACTAAGTATAGGTACGTAATAATAAACCAGTGTTAGTGGTGACTTGTATTGTAATACAGATGTACTGCATGTGACAGTTTCTTAACCACACCAATACAGTCTCTCTACAATTGTAATATGTAATCCATTGTGATTTAGGCTGCTAGGCTTGCTTCAGATTTAAGTAAGAGTGTTGATTTGACACAATGATAAAATGTATTGTTACAATAGCTACCTGGTCTGAAAGAATAAGCCCAAACTAATCCTTAATCATCACATTATTTTAATCTAAGCATGATGTATTGTTGGGTGTAGACTTTTCTTCCCCCTATATTCACCAAAAAGTAGTCAATGTATAGAATTACATCAAAAATGCAATGACAATCAATCTTTTCTAAACCAATATCCACAATATACTGTACTGCTAAATGTGTTCAGTGCCATCTCTCAATGGTCCTTAGGAAAACCAAATTCGTATTGAACGGGTGTCATTGTGAATCTACAGCTCAGTTTGAAATAGCCCTGAGTGTTCAGCCTTGGCTGCATAAGGGGTAGAGCTTGACAAAAGGATTAATGAATGGAAATGATTTCTAATTTAGTAAAGATTTCTGCCATCTTTAAAGTGTAGCATAAAGGAGATATTTTGAAGTCCCTGGGATTCACTTTGAAAATCCTGAAGTAAAGCTATATAAAACAAAAAAAAAGGAAAAATAAATAAACAATACAGAACTTGAAATTCAAACGTTGTCACCCCGGGTCTCTTCTCTAAAACATACATTTTAGTTATCAAACTGACACAACCCATAGCGTAGTCTAGCTGCTTACATGTTGATCATTAGAACAAATAGTAAAAACTGAAAGAATACATTAAAAAAATGATATTAATGAGAAATGGGATTGATCTATTATCATTCTGTTACATTATTTCTCAGATGTTTTTAGAAATAATGAGTGTACCATGGGCTGTTGAAAATATATTCTCAGCCACATCCTCTGGGTCTCTTTCAAGTCTTTCGCAAACAGAAATAAAAATGACCTCACGGCCCATAACGACCTCCACAGAGGTGTCAGATCAATGACAACTTTCTTTTGTACAGCTTTTTAAATATAATGCTTGGGGCTAGACTGCCCCCTTCCAATTGTGCTGATGTGTTCAGTTCCTCTTCTGTTTGATGAATCCCCCCCCCCCATCATCACTGCCACCTGCCCCCACACCTCCCTATCTGTAACTGAATGAGCCTCAGCCTTGAATCTATAACGTTTCTGGCCATAATTAATCTGATAAATAATAAATATATCAATCTAGTCTTTTAGACAAGGACAAATTTTTACCAGCGGGAAGGCACAAGTTCTTTTTTACAGCTGCCTGTAGTGGCAAAATTAATTATTTAATGCTTAATTCTTTGGGAAATGAGAAAGTTTTGATTAACGTTGTCCAGCTTCACTTCTCGGTTGTTTGATATGTGTCAGATAATTTAACACTCTCCTCACTTCCTCTCTCCAGAAAAAGCCAGAGGCTACTGTCACAGGGATCAGATGCTGAATATCTAGAGATTAATGCAAGTGAAAATTTTGAGAAAATGTTCTGTAAGTTCTGTAAAGCTATAAGCGTTAGTTCAGGGTAACCTTTCACAGTCTAAATTTAGTAACAGTAGGCTCGCTTGGCCGTGATTTAAGACATGTATTTTGAATGCTATCAGAATTCCTTATATATATATATATATATATATATATATATATATATATATATATATATATATATATATATATATATATATATATATATACAGTGCCTTGCAAAAGTATTCAGACCCCTGACCAATTCTCTCATATTACTGAATTAGAAATGGTACATTGAAATTTCGTTCTGTTCGATATTTTATTTTAAAACACTGAAACTTTTAAGAAAAATAAAAAACTGAAATATCTTGCTTGCATAAGTATTCAACCCCCACACATTAATCTTTGGTAGAGCCATCTTTTGCTGCAATAACAGCTTTAAGTCTTTTGGGGTAAGTATGTACCAGCTTTGAACACAGTGTCGGAGTGATTTTGGCCCATTCTTCTTGGCAGATTTGCTCCAGGTTGTTCAGGTTGGTTGGACAACGCTTGTGGACCGCAATTTTCAAATAGTACCACAGATTCTCAATGGGATAGAGATCAGGACTTTGACTGAGTCATTGTAGGACATTCACCTTTTTGTTCTTGAGCCACTCCAAAGTTGCTATGGCCTTGTGCTTGGGATCATTGTCCTGCTGAAAGGTGAATTTCCTCCCAAGCTTCAGTTTTTTAGCAGACTGAAACAGATTCTCTTGCAGTATTTTCCTGTATTTTGCTCCATCCATTCTTCCTTCAATTGTAACAAGATGCCCAGTCCCTGCTGATGAGAAGCATGATGCTGCCACCACCATACTTCACTGTAGGGATGGTATGTCTTGAGACATGGGCAGTGTTAGGTTTGCGCCACACATAGCGCTTTGAGTTTTGGCCAAAAAGCTCTATCTTGGTCTCATCTGACCATAAAATCTTTTCCCACATCGCAGCTGGGTCACTCTCATGCTTTCTGGCAAACTCCTGATGTGCTTTCAGATGGTACTTTTTGAGTAACAGCTTCTTTCTTGCCTACCTTCCATACAGGCCAATGTTATGCAGAGCTCTTGATATGGTTGACTGGTGCATCATTACTACACTCCCAGCCACTGAACTCTGTATCTCCTTCAAAGTGATTGTTGGCCTCTCTGTGACTTCTCTTACAAGTCAGTTATTTTTATTTATTTATTTATTTATTTATTTATTTATTTATTAGCAGATGCGGTTACCCAGGGCGACTTACAGTTGTATACAAAATTGCAGTACAATTAAGAGCAAGATACAAAATACAATGACTTCAGTCCTAATAAGAGCAAATATAAAACACAGTACAATCTGATATCTGGGCAGTTCAAGTGCAGATAACAGTGTTGATAGTTACATCCGGGTTAGATATGAGTTCAAGTGAAATACAAAATACTACGGATTGGGTTAGGTGCAGGATTAAATACAGTAAAACAGGGAGCAGATAATTGCAAGTTAAAGTGCATTAAAGGCAGAGTGCTATATTGACCAGAAGGGGAGAATTTAATATTACAGGTGTTTCTGTATAGACAACAGTCCTGATGTCCATAAGAAGATCGTTCCAGGGTGGAGAAGGAGCAGGCTCTGGAGGCAGGGGAGTGTAGAGGAGGTGCAGCCAGTCTTCTAGTGCAGGTGGAGTGAAGAGGTTGGGTGGGGGTGTAGGGAGAGGTGAGGGTCTGGAGGTAGCTGGGTGTAGTCTGGTCAAGGCATCAGTAAGCAAGTAAGAGTCTTGAACTGGATGCCAGCGGTGAGCCAGTGGAGTGAGCAGAGCAGTGGAGTAACATAGAAGAAGTGAGGCAGAGAGTACCAGGGCCTGGATGAGGAGTTGCGTGGAGTAGTTGGTGAGGAAGGGTAGGATTCTTTATATGTTGCTCAGGAAGAATCGGCAGGTGTGTGCTACAGATTCTCCTACTTTACTCCAAGCACATGCATACTTCCATATATTTCTACACTGATAAAAAAAAAAAAAACAAAACACTTGCAATCTCTTTTAAGCATTTACACTATATATAAAAGTTGTTTATAGTACAGTATATGTAGAGCTCTTCATTTTCGCTTTTTAAATTTTCATCACGTGATGTCCCTTTTTTTTTGAGCCGACTTTGTTAAATTAAACCCTTGGCAAAGTGTTGATTGTGAAACAAGTTCATTTTAATTTTTTCTCCCATAACTTGATTGAGGCTATGATTCTGTTTCATTGATAATGTAAAAAAAAGGCAGCTCCTTATTTTTAATTCAAACTGAACGCAAACAGTGAGTGAAGTTAAGTTGATTTAATGAAATTGTAATAAGAGGAAACTATTATTTGCAAAACAGGTTATAGCATTTTTGCATCGAGTTTAAATCAAGAAAAAACAATTTAACCGATTTGCTTTTTGTGTTCAGTTTGACATTATCAATGAAAGATACTTATAGTAAAAAACAAAAGTGATCTTGTTTCACAAACAACCCTTAGCCAAGAGTTTCATTAAGAAAGGGAGCAGGCTCAATAAACCTTTAAAGGGGACATCACATGATCAAAAATAAAACCTGAAAACGAAGAGCCCTAAGTATATGCGGTATCTGATTTTGATTAACAGTGTCAGAAAATCAGCTACATCCCTTTCAAATAAAGTGTTACCAAAATAAATTCAAACATGATGCACAGTAAAATTGTACTTGTGTATTAAGACTTTTTACACTCAGCTGTCCCTAAGAAAGTATTAGAGAGCCACTAAAGGGTTGATAGATAAAGCAGCCACTTACTTAAAGGGTAAGTGACTCAAATTTCATCATTTGTATTATTATTATTATTATTATTATTATTATTATTATTATTATTATTATTATTATTATTATTATTTTACTGTTCAATTTTTATCATTTTTATTCTGTGTTAAGATGCTTTCACCTGAGTTCAGGGACTACTCTTTAGTTGTAGTTGTCTGCCATAGACATATGCTGCTTTGGCTAGATCAGGTAAGAGTCAGTGATCAACCACTTTGGATCATTTTCTTTTGTTTTGCTGGCAATACACTGCTGTGCATTAGATGGTGCTGGCACACTTTAATAGCCATATGCTAGACATTATGGAATACTCGACAATGTATGTTATGTGGACCTCTGTTATAAGAGGTGAGCTGTTAGAATGTTTGATCAGTACACTATATTATACATTAAGGAGGATGGTGGCTACACTTAGACAAGATTCTACCTTAAAAGAAACAATTCACTGGAGTGGAAGGAATTGTTTTAATCTGTTTAGGGAATACTTATTTATGCTGCTTTCTTCTGGAAACTATTTGCATTTTAAATAATGCTGGAATTAAAACTGAAAAATTTATAAACAAGACCAACTAAAAGGATGATGTTGGAAGATAATAGAAAATGCATTATTACCTTGCTAAATTACCCTTAATGTTAAATCTGTCACTTAGTAAGGAGATGCATTCATTGCCTGCATCCAGCCCTCATCCCCTCCTAAAAGATGCCTTGCCCTTGGGGAGGGGAAAGGGGCAAGGAGTTTAATAGGGCCAGCAACCCAAACAAATCCTCTTCTGTCCCCAATAATAATTTCCCTCAAAAGATTGGTTATTTTGGCAATTAAAAAAAAAAAAAAAAAAATCCAGTGACTCAAGTACAGACTGACATAGTCTTTTGTCCAAGGTAGCTTTGCCGGTTGTTACAAGCATCAGGACATTAGACTAAACAAAAGCTAGATTGGCAGCATCATCAATCAAAGGCCTGACAATCGACTTCAGTTTGTTTGTTCCACTCTGCATAATAAGTGATTGGATCAGGTTTAATTAGCTATTGGGTAATCAATCATTTCCAACAAGGCACTCAGCTTGTGGAATCTACACGTGCTACTATAGCAAAAAATAATTTAAGAGGAAAAACCTGAAGTAAATCCCACCAGCCACTGCAACATGTTTCCATGTGAGACTGAGTTTCATCAGAGCATTAAGATGTTTGGCAAGATGACAATTTAAATATATTATTTCGCGGAGATTTAACATTTATTAATGTTAGACTTTAATCTCCAGCAGGAGTAGGACTTTCTAATTTGAAGCGTGCATGGGTACTGCATATTTAATTGTGCACAAATATTAACTTTACCATGGACAGTTTTTTAAACTGTGTAAAGTAATGTGACACAATTCATGCAATACTGGAAACAAGCAATATATTTGTGTGGAAGTCCATTTCTGGGTGTAAATACAGCTCCATCGCACCGATAATGAAGGCATGACAACATACCCAAAAAAGTACAGATTGATAAAATCACCTCATTGTTATAAATTTCATCTAATATGTAAATATTGAATGTTGTCCAATTTTATGTACCAGACAAAAATAAATACAAATTCATTTAAATAAAATATTAACTTGATCTTTGACACCACAGTACATTACATTTTGAATTTGTATATTGTAGAAGTGGACTAGACCCATGAGATAATTTGTTAATTTTTTAAGACATCACAGGAGGCCAAAGAACAGGGTTACAATTGTGCATTTACTCAATAATCTATTTACAAACTTCAGACATTATCATGAATCTGTTCAGGGTATACTTCAAATTTCTACTTTTTCTTGGGTTCTGTATGGTACACTACAAATTAATCGTTAATACATCAAATAATAAAACGGTCAGTTCCATAAGATTTATATTTAATTCTTAAACATTTGATTTTACCTTACTGTGAATACTACTGAATGATTTCTTAAAAAGAAAACAAAAAAAGAAAAATGTTTGCTTATTTGCCCCTGTCCACGGTCCGAGGACAATACCTGTGAGATAATCTGTGGACAGTTATAGCTTTTAGGATTAGAACCAACAAATTAATTAAGGTGCTAAGCCTATAGAATTTATAAATTACCTACCATAACCTTCAACAACTCTTCTATTTAAAAACATCCTCATTACTTATTGTTGCTGCAGTTTACTTTTAAATGTAATCCAATTTTTATTTATTTTTTTTATTTTTTTCTGGGACATTAATCAACTGGGACATTCCTCACAAGTTAAAAAAAATAAACAAACAAACAAAAAATTGGATCAGCTGTTGTCTATACATGCACAATTTTATTAGTTTTTTTAATTACAAAAATGTGGGTTCAAACTTTTCTTTTTTTTTTTTTTTTTTTTTATGCACCCCAGAGGGGCATAAAGTAAGGTGAATGGCATCTGTGATCGATTGATTTGTAAACATGAAAATGGATGTGAAAAACCAAAAAAGACACATAGCCTCGAAATGGTGGCCATATTAGGTCAGAGTTCAATGTCAAGGCCACCAGCAGTGTCAAATATGACCCCATCATTTACCATGATTCTGAGATTTTACAGGGTAGCAGAAGAAACAGAATTGGCCTAGTGGGTGTGGTTGTTTACAATTGCTGAGGTATGTACAGTATGTTAACTTACTAGTTTTGCAATTATTAATAATAACCAGTTATTTGTAAACATGGGAAAAGTACAAACAGTTGCAAACCATTTTTTCAAACCTCAATCTATCAAGAGAAATATAGTTCTATATATATATATATATATATATATATATATATATATATATATATATATAGATATAGATATAGATATATATATATATATATATATATATTTTTTTTTTTTTTTTTAATGGAAACAACGGCTTCTAAATCTATGCAGCACAGAAGTGTCTTAAAAAGCAATCCCAGGCATACGTCGTATGAGACTTCCCTGAACCACTGTGAACGTTGGGTTGAATGACGACTCGCCAATTTTCCATTTACAACAGCTGCCGACTAATGTTTGATCACTGATAAAATATGCCAAGGTGACAACATCATGCTGCCCTGGATTTCAGGGACTGGCATTAAAAATTCAGCAAAGTCAGTACAGGCTCTGATGGTCTCAATACTCCCTAAAGGTACACGGGATAGAGACAACTTCACAAGATGTCAAGAACAATATCCATTTGTGTTTACCATGCAAACCCACAGAGTAACCTCTTCTCTCTGTGTTTGTAGTACAGGACCATAGAGAATTTCACAAAAAAGGGGGAAAAAACCCTCCAGGAGCAAGGAAGCTATGATGAGTTTGTTTCTAAAAAAACAAATCAGCTGTTGCTGGCAGTGGGCCATGATTGTGAAAATATGCCGTGCTGAAAATTGTTTTGTTCTTTCGGAAGGCTTTCCTTTTCTCCTTTGTTATGGGGATGCTGACAGCTTGGGCATGCCAAGCCGATTCTCCAAGTAAATGTCAACTGTCGGAACGCGGCTCATCAATCCAACAAGGTGCGCTCGTCTATGACGCCTCTTAGGAACCAGTGCTGGCAGCCATATTGTTCAGAGAACAGAGCAGCTCCATCTGACTGTTCTCATAAATGTTTATTAAGCAGCATGCCTGCCAACTTACATAAAGCAGCCGTATGACTAGAAGCGGTGCAGTAATTAACTTTTCAATAATATTATGATACGACTTCCTCCAAAGAATTGAACCATGAGAATTGGTTAAACTAATATTGAAACAGGTTTGTATCGCTGGCCTGCCCATGCCTTGTGATGTGGTAGCATTTAAGGTGCCCAAGTGAGTAGGTAAAGTGAGTCATTCAATCTGCTGACAGGAATGTCAAAACTCTGGAAAATTTCAGTTTTTTTTTTTCATGTTTTCATGTCTTGTTTCACTCAGAGGCTTAGGAATGTAATATTTCAATATTAGACGCTTTGCTTTGACAGCAACATTTTTTTAAAAAAATGTTGTTTCTGTCCTTTGAATTATCTTTCACTGAAGATCAAATGAGGGGACTGACATGCTGATGTTTTCTTTTATGTGGGGCAGGTCAACAATATTTATCATACAGCCAATTTATTTTTTGATTCCGTCTGTTGAATGACTTTTTAATATTTTTCTGATGCTATAAGTGTACAATTTATGTAAAAATGAAAAAGTGAACTAGAAAAAGAGGACACATCTTGTCATATAGTGACTAGTCTAGTTAACTGTTGCTTATTTGCAAACATTTTCAAATATTCTCAAACTGCTGGAACAAATACATTTAATAAAAAACAGCTTTGCGTTACTGTGTGACAGTTTTGTCAGACAAAAAACAAGTTACATGTGTCATTGGGTTTCAACTGTGTCAACTGCCAAAAACTAATCTTCATTAATTATCTGCAAAGCAAGAGGCTATTCAAGCATTTCAATTTGGGGAATATATAAATAAATAAAAAATAATAAAGAGTGCTTTAGGCTGATAAAGTTGCCACCATTTATTTTATCAGAGACCAATTAAAAGAGGGGATGTGCACTTTATTATACTCTAAAAACATGTTTTTATTGCAGGTGTACACAATCACACATAGGCTACAACAGGTTTTATACTTCAAAAAACATTTCAACTGTATTTATGCTGTATTTTTGACACAGTATCTTTGTAATGTAGTAGTTTACAGTATAACTAACTGTAGTGCAATGAACTAGCAATACTGAACTACTATCATGAGTCAAACTACAATACTGGATTTACTGTGTGTTTAAATGTGTGTTTACTTGTGAGTTATTTGTACATGCCTGTAAACGCAACATTATTGTATTTTACTGGTCATATTCGGTTTCCATATGAAAATATGACATGGTAAACACAATTTTTTTTTTTTTTTTTAGGGTAGATGACTGGCTTTGGAAATCACCAATTTTAAACTAGCAAACCAGACAATAACACACAAAAAGGTGCATGTGCGTGTGGAAATTATCGGAACGCTACTTTAAAACAGAACTAAAAAGGATTAACAATTTACCACCTATAGTCCCACTATCTTTTTACAACAGTAGTTTGTATATTATTTATCCAGCTTTGAGATTGCCCAGTTTTCCAGTGGTGAATCAGCCACAGTTCCATTTGAAATGTGAATATGATAAGGACACTGGTAAACTCTGACTGATTGCAAACATCATAATAGTAAGACAAATGTTAAAAAGCCAATACAATGCTATTTAAACCACTACCGCTTTATGTGACATCATTTCCATACAAACTATTTGATGCAAGTCACCTGATCCAAAGAAAAACCATTATTACTTTTTTTGCTGTTGGAGAAATACTTTGTTATCTCTCAGCTGAGTCTATCACCTCCATTGAAAGAGTGTAAGGGATTGCATTTACATGCTTTTCTTTTTGCAGTTCAGTAACAGACTACAAAGAAGCATTGTTTTCCTGTTTGATCAGAGTAAATCTTGTTTAATGGCCTACTAGCTATCATTAATTTGTAATTAGGTAGCTTAGTTTTAAATTATGGAAAACCTAAGTAAAATCCCATGTGCATGCTAAAAACATAATAGCATAATTAAGTTGAAGATGATGAAAACCTTTAGGGAACAATGGCTGAAAAGTCAATGTAAACATACAGAAAGGCAATTTTTGTTTGAGAATGTTTTACTGTGGGCTTCTAGTATTTTTTCGTGAATAGTTAGCTATGATTTGCTTTATGTATTTTACTTCAAGAACACATCAATATTATACATCACACCAGGTTATAAAGCAGCAGTTAACCATCCAATATATATATATATATATATATATATATATATATATATATATATATATATATATATATATGTATATATATATATTGCATATAATGCACCTCTATTTTGATCCTGATTCTTTCTGTATCTATGAATTTGCAACCCAACTTGTTGTTGCAAATCTTTAAATCAAAATTAATATTTTGTTTTGTGAACTGCCTTTGTCAGTGAAATGTCATATTGCATGGCATGGTCATCATGTCTTATGTCCTTTATGCATTTGATATTGCAATAATTTGTAAATGTCAGTAGGGTGAAATAAAAACATAACCTTTAAAGTACTTTGTTTATACCCAAAGAAAACACCTTCACAATAAATACAACTTATATCTCTGTTGCCGTGGTGCTTGTATTGGTAGCTTGTCATTGATTTAAAAAGCAATTGTCCACACTCTGAATTGTTAAAGTTTGATAGGCATGTCCCCCTTAGACAGAATTGGTGATAAGATACATTGACCTACCACTTGTGATCACATTACTTGCATGGCACAAGGTTGACTGATCTCCTAATGAAGGAAACAAATGAGGTTTATGGCATTCAGTCTAGGCCATAGGTTGGTTGATTACCAAGAGGTGGGAATGACAGTAG
This sequence comes from Polyodon spathula, assembly GCF_017654505.1. Classification (NCBI taxonomy): domain Eukaryota; kingdom Metazoa; phylum Chordata; class Actinopteri; order Acipenseriformes; family Polyodontidae; genus Polyodon; species Polyodon spathula. The sequence continues at coordinate 67,515,553 of NC_054537.1, forward strand.
GGTTGTATTGCAAACATTCTTGGACATAAGACATTGTGACCCATGAACAGCATTAATTGCAAATCATCACTGCCAAGGACAGTTTGCAAATCACAGAAATAATATCTCTTTTGATTAAGGGATTTACCAATACCAAGCAAAATTCATATACAGAGAAAGTTCCAGAAATGTTTAAGTTTAGCTTTTGAAGTTTTGGTTAAAGTTTTCCTTGCAAAAGTGTCCCTGTGTAAAGAAAAATAAGAGATTCTTAAAAAATAACATTTTGGGTATACTGCTTAATCCTGCCATATAGGAAGAGATATGTATATATCTGTGAACTGAAGACAGCCAGAAGAGGGACATCTTTTACATTTGCTGCATTTTCAGAACATCAATTTAAGTTAAATATAAATTAAAGTAGGTAAAAAGATTACATTTACTGAAATCCATTTTTATTGTATGCAGTTTGTGATTATGACAGGGTGACTGTCACTGTATCTAAAATGATTCTAGCTAATCCTTATAAATATGTTGTAATTATTATTTTAAAATGCTGTAACTTTTATAATTGAGCCTAACAATCTACATTATTGTATCACTGTTACTGTTTGGTCTCTGTTTATTGCTTATTCTTGTTAAAGTATACAAAGTGCTTTAAACCACAGTACCCACTGTTAGCACACATGTATACATATATAAAGTATTTATTAATTGACAAATATATGAAAGAGAACAGCTTATTTTGTCGAATATACTTGTATATACTTTATTTTGCTAAAAATTCCATCTGATGGGCAGTGGGCATTTTGCATTGTCAGCCATTTCGGCGATCTTGCCAATTGATGAAACAACCATGCTGTCTGTCTGGCTTAGGAATGCACTTGTAAGATAACAACCACAATAGAAACACTGCTGACTGTTAATTGAAGTATCCTTCTTCCCCAGGTACTTCTGATAATCAATACACATTAACATTTTCTATGACAGATATATAAATTATAGATATGACAGATATTCTTAGATACATACAAGATTTTTTTTTACAGTGTGAAATAAGTCTTTAAACAGAGTCACATGAAATGTGAGATGTGCCTGGAAGCAAACTGGTAAAGAAGCTTATAATGAATCCATAACAAAGCTATCACTCCAGTCCGCTTATCTCTAGGACATAATTATTACCGAATAAGAAAGAGCCTTGTATCTTTTCTTTGCCTTTGCTTTGTCTCTGTTCCCTGGAAGGTGCGTTTGTAAATAATTCAGGATGAGTAAGAATCTGTATATCTTACAGCAACAAACAGAATGTGCCAACAAACAGAATGCAGACTCTTTCATTTCAATTAGTCCTTTTGTCCCAAACAATAGCATGACAAACACATTTCGGATCAGGCCAGGCATATTGTGATTTCAGTTTGTAGCTGGCTTTAATTTTCTTTTTCTTAATGTTTCCCTATCACATCCACCTGCCATTTTTGTCCCACAATTGTTTGTCTGGGCTCATCTTACCTGGGATCAAGTGACTCTTTGGTCCTAAACAGCTCATATTCTTCTAGGTCATTCCGATCCCTCCAGCTAATTGGATCAGGTGTAAACCAAACCAGCAGGGTTGGTACTTGGATGTGACACTATAGAACAGTGCACCTGTAAGTTGCCTGTTTGTGTGTCAAACACCAGACCGCTCTGCCTGCTGCTCAGGCCCTGGTTAATAAAAGCTCTAGTAATCATGTTGTATTACAAGGCTCAAATTCATGCTGTTACTTTATTGTGAGGTTGTCATTAATTTTGCAGGTTGCATGTGGAATCTGAGTTCACCTTGTTTGTGTTTGTGAGTGTGTGTTAGGCAATCGTCAGCTGTTTTATCTTCTATACTTGAACATTAACTTCAGGATGTATAGACCATTGCATTGGGTACCTTTAAATGATGCAGCGCAAAAGCTTTTACACCAACCAGGATGAAAGAAAAGTAGTAAAATACAAAGCAAAAAAAAAAAACCAAACAAACAATACAAAGTTTCACTAGGTTCCCTGATAGCTTTTTGTGCTTTTAAAACTAAAGGGGAAAGGGAGATTTTAAATGTAAGACAGACCCTGTTTTGTAATAAGAAATTAATATATATGAATGTAAAAAAAAATTGATTCAGTCAGGGAACGCATGCAATAGATAGAATATTTATTGCAGATTAGACACAATAATGCATTTATGCATATTTGACACATTTATGCATATTATACATTCTTGGATAGCACATTTAAACATATAATACATCTTTAGCCTTGCTGTCCACTAGACGCATGGTATACTGCCCGAGTAATGAATAGGAGAGCAGCGTTGTAGCAGTAATTTCAGATGGGAGGAAAACCAGGTCTTTGATATGGGATGGAGCACTCTGGGCTGTCCATGGTGGTATGACGAGGTACCGTAACATAGAAGAATAGGGGAAAAAAATAAGTGTTAATGCGAGTGACCATGATAGGAGTTCTGGTGGACAATTTGTCTGTTTTGATATTTTTAAGATTAATAGTGTTCAACAGTGTTTGCTTTTTGAGATCAGAAAAAATCAGGTCTTGATTCAGGTTGAATGAATTTGTCCTATTTGTAAATACTCCACATTGAAGGAAACCAAAGAAAGGCAATTGACTTATGGCTTCCAAGAGAACGTTGTTAAAGCAACTATTTCTAAGACGTAATATGAGGCTTTGGAGTAGGTCAAGTGTTATAGTTTCCCTTTTAATAGACTTTATGATGCCCCTCAGTAGTAACTGTATTGCTGAGTCGCTTAGTAGATTTGAAGAGTTTTGGTCAGTGCACCTTATCTAGAATTGGATGCCTGCGATTAATTTATGGATGGAATTTGGATGGAGATGATGGTTGTCTGCGCAATGCAAGATAAAAGCGGACAACACAGAGATGTCTGTAAGCAACTCACTAATGTGGAAGTCCCTGAAGAATGCGAAGCACTGAAGCCAGACAGAATCATAAGCGCACAGGATAGATGTCGCCAAGCCGGACCTGCTGATTTAATTAAACAGGAAATGATAGGGAATAAATATGTATCAGTGCATTCAGCTTGGGGCAATCCAGACCCCTCGGGCTGGCATCCGGACATTGGTGTTGAAATTCCAGAAATTGAGAGCATTGGAGACCGAGTTCAGTAGTGAAAAAAAAAAAAACAGCATGGGAGGTAAAAGTGTGTTAAGGCACAGCCAGATGAGGCATCTCATTATATTCATGATTATTGGGATGGATTATCAACATTTTTTAACGATTTGTACGGTAGCATTATCACAATGGAAATTAATGATCTGGGTTGAAGAATTATGTGAATGTGAAGTTCAAGTGACCAAATAAGGAGAGAAGCTCGTGTTTTGAAATGTGTTATGCCTTCGTGATGTAACCAATGTGCTGTAATCTCTCGAGGGGTAGAAAAGCTTGCATTTTTATGCAGTCAATTTATGCCTTAGAATTCTAAGTTAACAGAGGGGCTGTGGCAGGAAATGGCTGACCAGTGACGTCAGGCCAGAAGGCGGAACAAAAACACAGAGGTAGGCAGTTGCAAAAAGACACTTGTGCTTCATTTTGTTTCAAACACAAAAATGCATAAAATATTTAAACAAAACAAACACTTCTCACAGAACATAGAAAAGAAAAGATTTAAACAAAACAAAAATCACGGACACCAAATAATATTACCAGGCTGGGCAATAGCTTTCACTGATCTTACTTTTATATTAACTCTCGTCTCTCCTCTCGCTCTCATACTCTCTTTCGTACACTCACCCCGAGTGCAGAGAGCTGCAGATTTATATTCAGGTGACCATCTCCCGATTAGCAACAAATTAATCACTTAATTCAGGAGCTGGCCACCTTTTGCACAAGGTTTTAATTAATGTAGATGGGCTTCCCATCCACGCTGCAACAAATACAAACACAAAATATGGTTCAGCCGTCAAAACAATAATACGTCTCACGCCGTCATTTTTACACATAACAAATAAAGACGACATTCACCGACATTTATATAAACAAATAAATCAGAAAACAGAAAACACAGTACAGGGGTGGAGGGGGAAACCCTGTTCTAAAATAAATACTGAACAGGGCTGCTCATCCTGTTACAGGGGCCAATTCTTTTCTTCTCCGATACAGGTACTCTTAAACGCTTGAAAGTTTCTCTGAGAGTTGAAATACAACAAGCTGGAGGAGCACAGGGAAAGTCAACTCAAAGAAATCATCAAAAAAGTTTTTGAAACAGAAGTGGCTATCTTCGGGGGAAAACTGATCTGAACTGATGGGAAAATCTGCAATGAGCATAAGAACAAACGCTTTCATTGAAATTACAAAGTTGAGAATCTCTGATCTTATATACAGTGTCTCTCAAAAGCATTCACCCCCCTTGGACTTTTCCACATTTTATTGTGTTTCAACATGGAATCAAAATGGATTTAATTAGGAGTTTTTGCCACTGATCAACACAAAAAGTCCATAATGTCAAAGTGAAAAATAAAATATACAAATTGTTCTAAATTAATTACAAATATAAAACAGAAAATAATTGATTGCATAAGTATTCACCCCCTTTGCTATGACACACCTAAATAAGCTCTGGTGCATCCAATTGTCTTTAGAAGTCACATAATTAGTTGAATGGAGTCCATCTGTGTGCAATTAAGGTGTTTCACATGATTTCAGGTTAAATACACCTGTCTCTGGGAGGTCCCACAATTGATTAGTACATTTCCTAACAACTACATCATGAAGACGAAGGAACATTCAAAGTAAATCTAGAATAAGGTTCTTCAAAAGCACCAATCAGGGGTAGGATATAAGAATATTTCCAAGGCACTGAATATCCCCCGAAGCACAGTAAAATCCACTATTAAGAAATGGAGAGAATATGGCACAACTGTTGATCTGTCTAGAACAGGTCGTCCTCAAAAACGGAGTATCCGGGAGAGAAGGGCACTAGTCAGGGAGGCCACCAAGAGGCCTATGGCAACTGTAAAGGAGTTACAGTCTTCCACAGCTAAGCTGGGAGACACTGTGCATACAGCAACAATAGCCTGAGTGCTTCACAAAACTGGCCTTTATGGGAGAGTGACAAAAAGAAAGCCACTGTTGAAAAAAACTCACATCAAATCTCAGATAGAGTTTGCCAGAAGGCATGTGGGAGACTCTGAGACCAAGTGGAAGAACATTCTATGGTCTGATGAGACCAAAATAGAGCTTTTTGGCCTCAATGCTAAACGCTGTGTTTGGCGCAATCCTAGCACAGCAAATCATCCTGAGAACACCATCTTTACCGTGAAGCATGGTGGTGGCAGCATCAAGCTATGGGGATGCTTCTCTACGTCAGGGCCTGGAAAGCTCGTGAAGACAGAGGGCAAAATGGATGCAGCAAAGTACAGAGAAATCCTGCAGGAAAACCTGCTGAAGTCTGCAAGAGACCTGGGACTTGGGAGAAGATTCATCTTCCAGAAGGACAATGACCCCAAACATACACACAAAGCCACACTGGAGTGGCTTAAAAACAAAAAGGTCAATGTCCTGGAGTGGCCCAGTCAAAGCCTGGACCTCAATCCAATTAAGAATTTGTTGAAAATTGCTGTTCACTAAAGGTCCCCATTCAACTTGACAGAGCTTGAGCAATTTTGCAAATAAGAATGGGCAAAAATTGCAGTGACCAGATGTGCAAAGCTGGTATAGACTTATCCAAATAGATTCATGGTTGTAATTGCTGCCAAAGGTGCCTCTACCAAATATTGACTCAAGGGGGTGAATCCTTATGCAATAAATTATTTTCTGTTTTTTGTCATTAATTTTGAACAATCTGTAGATTTTATTTTTCACTTTGACATTATGGACTTTTTTGTGTTGATCAGGTGCAAAAACTCCTAGTTAAATCCATTTTGATTCCATATTGTAACACCAATAAAATGTGGAAAAGTCCAAGGGGGGGGGATATCTTTGAGAGCCACTGTATCTGACATCTGTAGTGATCTGGATTTTGCATTGTGGATGTCACAGAATTTGTAGGGGAGGAATGACACACAGATGAAACAAGGTACTAGGCGATGACCTATAAAGTGTTTATTGAAAAGTCCAGGATTGATAAGTTTAGTCTGGTTAAGTTGCTGTAGGTATAGGACTGCTTTTGCGGATAAACATTTATGGTATTAATAGAACAGGGTCTCCCCGTATCGTAAAGCTAAATCGGCTATGATGGCTAAGTAGATATCTAATTATTGCCTTCTGTCCGGGAAAGATTTGCATATAATGTCTCGATATACTCCGAAAGCGATATTAAATTCTTCCAGTGTTAGGCTTTTTGAAAAACGTAGGTCACTGTTTTTTTAGAATAACTGACAAATCACCTGTAGACCAAACATTTGTTGATTATGTCGGATGCAGTAAGCAATATAGAAACACGATTGATTTATTTACCCGTGGTGATTTGGCTTGTTAGTCACGCAGGCTCAGCGGCGGCTGGAGGAATGAAGGGGTACCCGGTAGAGATAGCAGGAACTGAAGAGGTGATTGTGAAGATGGGGGTTTGGAATTCTTGTAGGACCATTTGAGTGGATGTTGAATTGGGCTTGTTGTCGATTGATTTAAGCCAGTTCTTGATTTGTTCAACTTTGTTTTTTGAACTGGAACAGTTCTTCTGAATGGGAAGATGCTGGTTTAACTGGGGTGCTGTGGTCGAACAGGGTTTTCAGTAGTCGTGTAATTGGCCAGTTTGATTTACGAGGGGCCTGTGATAATAGTCTCAAGCTCCATCTTTGACCTGCGGAGAAGATTTTTTTGTTTGATGCTGATTTTTACCAGTTGTACCTGGATATTCTGTGGTGTCATTCAAATTGAAAAAGTCAGGAATTTCTTGCAAAAGATGTGATTCCTCATCTGAGATGAAATCCAGATTCATCTTTGTATTTGATGCAGTGGAATACGCACTGTTACAGCTGCACAAGAGCACACTCTAACTCTAAGATTTATATCCCTTCCCATATCATCATAGGACAGTAATTACATTGATTATTACTGCTGTTTTAATTGACAATTGTCTGGTTATTGACACTGAATAAGCTTAATTTGATTGACTGATTAAAAGTTCCCTGCCTGAACCACCACTTTGCCTAATTTCTGTATTTTTAGAAAGTCTACATATTGTACAGAAAGTTACTGAATTATTACACTGCATTGAAATTATGATTTACAAATAGTTAAGTGTTAACCTTGAGCAATGTACCATATCTCCACTATATTTGCACCCAAGGTAAATCATTACCCACTGGATTAGGGAGTGGTTAACATGTAGAAAACAGAAAGTACTGATTAGAGGAAAAACCTCAGAATGGAGTGTGGTAACCAGCGGTGTACCACAGGGATCAGTATTAGGTCCTCTGCTATTCCTAATCTACATTAATGATTTAGATTCTGGTATAGTAAGCAAACTTGTTAAATTTGCAGACGACACAAAAGTAGGAGGAGTGGCAAACACTGTTGCAGCAGCAAAGGTCATTCAAAATAGACAAGATTCAGAATTGGGTGGCAAATGACATTTAATAGAGAAAAGTGTAAGGTACTGCATGCAGGAAATAAAAATGTACATTATAAATATCATATGGGAGATATTGAAATTGGAGAAGGAATCTATGAAAAAGACCTAGGAGTTTTTGTTGACTCAGAAATGTCTTCATCTAAACAATGTGAGGAAGCTATAAAAAAAGGCTAACAAGATGCTCGGATACATTGTGAAAAGTATTGAATTTAAATCAAGGGAAGTAATGTTAAAACTGTACAATGCACTAGTAAGACCTCATCTTGAATATTGTGTGCAGTTCTGGTCACCTCGCTATAAAAAAGATATTGCTGCTCTAGAAAGAGTGCAAAGAAGAGCGACCAGAATTATTCTGGGCTTAAAAGGCATGTCATATGCAGACAGGCTAAAGAATTGAATCTGTTCAGTCTTGAACAAAGAAGACTACGCGACGATCTAATTCAAGCATTCAAAATTCTAAAAGGTATTGACAGTGTCGACCCAAGGGACTTTTTCAGCCTGAAAAAAGAAACAAGGACCAGGGGTCACAAATGGAGATTAGACAAAGGGGCATTCAGAACAGAAAATAGGAGGCACTTTTTTACACAGAGAATTGTGAGGGTCTGGAATCAACTCCCCAGTAATGTTGTTGAAGCTGACACCCTGGGATCCTTCAAGAAGCTGCTTGATAAGATTCTGGGATCAATAAGCTACTAACAACCAAACGAGCAAGATGGGCCGAATGGCCTCCTCTCGTTTGTAAACTTTCTTATGTTCTTATGTTCTTATTATTGAAAATAAGGTTTACAAATAGTTTTCCACATTATGTCAAGTAAGTTTATTTCAGCATATTTATGTGTTATTATTACGAATGGCTTTAATTAATTTTTCAGCTCTCTTTAGTAGATAAATTAACAATAACGTACTTCTTCCAACTGATTTTATAAACCATGTTATTTATTTATCATGTGCCACTTACCTAATATTAATTGTTCTAATTGTCAGAAATCCTACCTGTCATATACATATGCATTTTTACCTTTATTCAAGTTTACCGGCAATACGCACAATATATATATGTGTTTATACAATCCATTTACTGTTCTCTACTATGGTTAATCATTTCCCCCCGTAATTCCCAGTTATTGACCAACTCTGCCTCTACTTTACTATGCTGACACTATGATTTCTACTATGTTTTTGCCTAAATGTCTTCCCTTTTTTGGGTTTTTTACTTATCAGTCCGTTGTAAAACTTTATATTCATAAATCGTCTGTTGCCAGGAATCTAATGATAAAGCACTAATAAATTGCCAATTTATGGCTTTTAAAAAAAAACATTAAACAACTAGATTGTGCTCTTGTTAGGTAGGTGTCCCTTTAAAAAACAAACTGCTGTATAAGACACTCTTTAGAAGATTTATTAGGTAGACAATGTGAAATTGAAACTGTCTACTTAATCACTTTATTCCTGGCTACATAAATTGCTTGTTTGACTGATTGGTTTAAAACAGGTTTAAGAAGAAGATGTAAAAGGGGTCAGAAAAGAGCAAGCTATGCTTCAGTTTGATTTCAAAGAGGACAACTTGTCCAAGCTGACTTGGAGTGACTTGACTTTGGTCAGAGTTGTTTGCCCACATGGAATGATTGCAGCTCGACCATTAGAGGCCAATTTGAAATATAAAATATTCCAAAATAAAATATAAAATAGAGGCAATGAACCAGAAGATAAAAAGATGAAAGTGAGGACCAGGGTATGTAATGGTTTACATATGTTGATACTGAATCATGGAGATCCTTTAAGACCTGACTTGAGAAAGTATTGAAATAACTTAGCTACTTGGAACTGGGTCTGTACTTATAATGATTACCCTTTTGGAATTAACACCACAAGAAAATCATCCCTTTTTGATTTCCCTCAACCCCCTTTGTTATGGTACCATTTTTATGGCTTGATGCCCATAAATTGTAAATACAGAATAATCCCGCAACAGCTCCTGAATACTAAGAGCATTTTCACAAGCCCAACAGGTATTTCTTAAACAAAAGCTGAAGGAACTGGCCATGCATGCAAGGCTTTGGAATTAAAAAAAAGAAAAAGAGTCATATGCTGTCTGCAATACTATCAACACTGGTGGTTCTTTCTTTTTGTGCTTATGAACTGAAGAGAATGAATCTGAACTGTAAATCTAGGTCCAGACCTGGAAGTGCGCTAAGTAAAGATGGTGGCACGTCTTCACAGGGATGGGCTGGAAGTCAGGACTTGAAGGTTGGATTGGACTGGAAGTCGGCCATCTTGGTGAAAGGGCGTAGCTGTAACTGCTGAACAGCTCTATTGTCATCAGCTGTGTTGCACACAGTGGTTGTATAGAGCGCGGTGCCGTACTGATCACAGGGAGGAGTTTAGCAGTACAAAGAGGACGTAGCTACGTGAGAACAGCCCCTTACACTGACATGTTGACAAGTCGTTGCACAGTGTGTTTTGTTACTGTTTTGTTTTGTCAGGCAAGTAATGATCAGGAGCTGAAGCAACGAAGCCAGCACCACCACCCAGAACATCTGCACTGCCACCTCAACCTGTACCATCACACAGAGCATATACACTGCCACACCACCTCAGCCTATACCAGCACACAGAGCATCTGCACTGCCACACCACCTCAACCTGTAACAGCACACAGAGCATCTGCACTGCCACACCACCTCAACCTGTACCATCACACAGAGCATCTGCACTGCCACACCACCTCAACCTGTACCATCACACAGAGCATCTGCACTGCCACACCACCTCAGCCTGTACCAGCACACAGAGCATCTGCACTGCCACACCACCTCAACCTGTAACAGCACACAGAGCATCTGCACTGCCACACCACCTCAACCTGTACCATCACACAGAGCATCTGCACTGCCACGTCACCTCAACCTGTACCAGCACTCTAAGCACGTGCACTTGCACCCTTGGACTGTGATTGTGGTTTTATTATTTTTGGTAACCTTTTTGTTTGGGATTGCAAGCCCACCGTTTGATCCCTGATACCAATGTGGTTAGATGGGGCAGTTTTTTTTTTTTTCTTTTTTTAATAAAATGGGACTATTATTATAAAATGCATGCTCATAGTGGGCATTCTATCCTTACTACACCACTCACATCCTGACAGTGCTATACAAGGATAAGTACTCGCTAGTCATACTCTGATTGGCTGGAACAACCTTCAGTGTTGTATAAAGGCACATATGGCTGCTCAATTGAAGTTAACGTATACACATTGAAGAAAGCTTTTTGATATGCAGCTATAAACAGATGGGGGGTGCTTCAAGGGAGATCTGTTACATGTCACCTGGGGAATTGTAGTGGGCAGAGAAGAAGAGGACCTCAAATCAAACCAGTTGCTGAAGCCTTCTATGTGTAATCAAGGAGGTGCAACAGAGGACAGTATTAACAAAGATGACTGATAGTATCATATACAAAGCAATTTCTGTACAAAAAAAGTTACACCCAGCAGGAGATATATAATTATCTTAATACAGGTACTTGATTGTGATACACTCTCGGTCTATTTATCAACCAACATCAAGTAAAGCCCAGTTGTATTGGCAGAAGATGGAGGTTTGTGTAAATTCCCAGTAAACTTGGCTTCAGGCTGAAGACATTGTGAATACATTGGCACAACTGCTGTTGCCAATACTGATTGATCTATTGATTAAGATTGTCAGCTTTTAAAGAGGAAAGTAAATGGTATTGAAAAAGCAATGGTATCATATTGCAGGGTCTATTACCAGCCTGAAGCAAGTTTTAAGAAAATTATAAAAGCAGCAAAGGTAAACAGATGCAAAGCTGTGCACATTTAAGATATTCTCTAAAACATACACTTCTTAGACTTAAATTTCTTCATAAAAACAATAAACAAAAAGCATTACTTACTGAGGTTTATAAATTACAGACCATACATTGTTAAAACTGATTAGGGGATGTGAATCATTTAAGTTAACTTGTTGAAATGTTCATGCAATGTATTTTAATAGCAATCTGGTAAAGATTTAGATGCAATTAACATGTTTAAACCCTCAGTTCCCTAAGGCAAGAGCTAAATATTACATTTCATGAGTGTTTTCTCATAAGGGAGGATCACTGATGTTTTTTTTTTTTCTATTAAACCAATAATGTGTTTAGACTTGTATGCTTCTTGCCTCAAAACACTTTGTACTTAACAGATCCGACCTGATGTAGCACTTTCAGTATAAATTCTCAAGTTACCACAAATGGATCCCCACAGTTATCATTAAAAAAAAAAAAAAAAAAAACATACTCAAACAAAATTGTTGAATTAGAACAATTAGGTTTTTCGTTTCAGTTATGATAATTAGTATTTTTTTGTTAAAACAAAACAAAAAATTTAACTGAGAGAGAAAACTGATCAAAAAAGTAACTCGGTAGATAGCTTTATATTAAAGTAGCATTCAACATAAACTAATGGTAGTTTATTTTTGTAATGTGTGCAATAGCTCAAATGGAGTATAAACTATATTGCACACATTATATTACTTTATCAAATATATGTTTGGTGCAGAAGGTCCATGCTATTAAAACAGTACAGTGGATACACGTCAGTTCCTCCTCAGGCTTAGGACAAGATTAATTATTTCTATTTAAACTGAGGAGTGCAGTATATTGACCAGCCTAACAGAGATGTTGTAAACTGAAACTATTTACAATCAGGTGTCATTAAAGTTTGTGCTTCTCCATCCTTGCCACAAATGATGAGGCACCCATTTTCTCAATATACAGTATTTCAGTCAAAGGCTACTCATAGGGATTGTACACACATGATCTTGAATGAATTGAAGTTTACTTACAAAAGGGTCACAATAGATCAGTTGTCTTCAATACAGGTCTGACTAAAGTAAAATGAGACTCAATACTTGTACCTATTTTCTCCAGGATACCCATGTCAAGTTTTTTTTTTCTCTTTTTTTTTCTCTATATATATATATATATATATATATATATATATATATATATATATATATATATATATATATATATATATATATATATATATACACACAATATCAAAGTAACTGCCACTATCATAACTTTAAACTATTGATTTTTTTTTTAAAACTGCTTTAAAAGTTAAGTATTATTCAAAAAATACATGCCACCACTTTCTAGCACAGCAACAGATATTTACCAATCATTTCCTTATTTTTAAAGTTCCCTCTGATGCCAAAACCTAAATCCCCCTAATTATTTTGGGCAGTATATCAATTTGAGTGATCATCCTACACTTTAAGCCAGGTGTTTATCACATTACGTGTAAACTATTGTCAGCATTAGATTTACCCAGATAGATTATGTGTCACTGATACCCCCCCCCCCCCCCCCCCCCCCCTAAAAGCAGGGTTTCATATAAAGACTTAATGATAATGAATTTCTTCAAAGAGCTGGACTGAAACTGATGCCTAACAATGGTTAGAAAAACAAACAAAATTAAATTACATGAAGATAATGTGATAAACATTTATTAAAATTACACAAACAGACTTTGATTAGTTAATGTTAATTACAGATTCCTGCCAAAATCATTTGAACACCCCAGCTTGAAGACATAATGTCATTAAGCCTGCAGAAGCCAATAACAAATGGACAAGGACAACTTATAGAGGGTTCAGGGTTATTCTCTATCACTGTATCTTAGTATCCAAAGATATGAGGCTTCATCTTAGATTATGGTAAATTATAAAAGAAAATGACAGCACCAATTTCTTTTCTGACCCTGGGGATCATACCAGTTAAATAAAAAACGAAATCCATAATTGGCTTGAAGAAAAAAGTCTGAAATCCCTTTGCAGGAATCCATTGGGATCTTAAACCCATCGAAGTAGGGCACTATGTAAACGACCATGGCTGGGCACAGTGTAGTTATTGAGCCCTGTTACCTGAGATGCACACTCTCGCCCTGTGATTTACTGCTTTTAGGTGTTCAATATGGAAAGTCTGACTGTACTACTCTAGGTACTATGCAGTACAGTTGATAAAAATGTCTTTGAAGATTATAAACAGAAAGAATTCTTGCTATGAATCAAGTATTTTTTTTTTTTTTTTTCATTTCATAATAAAACCTGTGATGGGCTGATGACAGTGACTCATTTTGTTTGTCAATACCTATAGTGATGTCATAATAGCATTATACATTTTGTGTCACATTGGAATTGTACTGCTGGAATTACCCATTTATTCACCAGCATAACTCACTTTCCCATATGTCTAGTCTGAGTCACTCAGGTAATGGATCAAGTCCATGACCTCTCATCGAAAATCCATGTTAATGATGTCTTTAAACATCAGCATCACAAGTTCTTGACAGTTGTGTTTAGTTTATTCTAAGAACAAAATACTGATGTGTTTTTTTGGCCATGATCTTATTTTGTGTGTGTGTGTGTGTGTGTGTGTGTGTGTGTGTGTGTGTGTGTGTGTGTGTGTGTGTGTGTGTGTGTGTGTGTGTGCGTGTGTGTGTTTTTCTTTTCTGTAAATACAGTTGTTTTGTTTTGCTTTTCATGCATAGATGTGGGAAACACACAAGAGTAACACAAGTTTTGTCAAAAATGTTTTTTGGGGAGAAAACTAAATCAGTTAGTATAAATCTAAAATTTATGATAGGGATTTATGTAAAACAACAACGTATAATGTGTATGCCATTCACACTGTACTAATTGATTAAATGTGAAAAGATATTGTCCTGCCAGTCATATTTCTTTTCCCATGAACTGTCTTCACATGATACAGTGCTACTGTAAACAATACGTCAAATTGTTTCTTATAGATTTCTTTTTCTTTTTTAACTATTGCATAATATGATAAAGCATATTGGATTTATGAATACCACTATTAGGAATGACAACAAACACTTAAGCTTTCACTGTGTTTATTGATATATTATTAAAGAGAAACAATAATCAATTGTTATTCCTGACAACGATATCGAGTTTCAAGCAAACATTTCAAAATGCATTAATTCCTTCATTTTCTTTGGAAACAAAGGGAAATGAGCACTAGTCTTTTTTTTTTTTTCTCCCTACTTCATTATTTAAAAATGACTGCTTCATATCACCAATACTTTAATATACTTTTTAAAGCCCATTTTTAAACATCTCTATTAAAACTATTTCATAAGCAAACACTTGAAAAAGATCCCCTTTATGTTTTACAACAGCTTGAAGAGCATGTCACATTTCATTTTCATATTTGTTTTACTGTCCCCTTAACTTTTTATGATGTTTGAAATAATTCTGATCATTCTTATTGCAATTTCTCAAACAATGTGTTAAGATACTCAGCAATGTAGTATCCAACAAGACAAAAGGATCACCACATCACTAGATGGCGCTGGCTGATCTAGCCTATGATACGTATCTGATAAAGGCAGCTAGAACTAAAGAGCAGCTCCTGAACTCAGATGAAAGCACCTTAACACATTTATCAAAAAACAAAACAAAAATCCCATGGTATTTCAGTAATTGCAATAATAACCATTAAGCATGATTGCAAACATCTTGACAACTAACTGTCCAGTTGTTCCTCTGGTATGTATTGTAAAGAACCTTGTCTATATTATAGACTGAGACAGGATTCCAAACTAATCTGGTCTGCTGTTTGTCATAATATCCAATGAGCTCAAAACTAAGACAGTAAACAAACCAGTAACAGAACATAAAGCACAGGCACTTTTTGTACACCCACCCGGCCGGCAAACCGAAGCCAAGCAAAAGCCAAGCTGTTAGAGCATTTCAGAAACAGGTAGCCTAAGGCAATGTTTTCATGTTAGTGTGTCATTTGAATGTGTTCAGTAGATTTAAAGCTTAGTTTTTTGATATTGTCTTTCTGCCGAGGAGATAGATCTGTGAAATTATGGATACTAATGTCACAGTAGTTCTAACAACTTAAGTGCAACCACATTTTAAGTGACTAATTGTGGAAAAAAAAATCAACCCTGAGCTGCAGTTTGAAAACCAGCACTGTCCTAGGCTACACTCCAGATCATTTAACAGGTCATGGCGAAAAACAAAACTTCTGGTATAACATGTCCAAATTAGTCACGTAAAAATGCAAACAGCTCTGAAAAACAGGCCCAAGCAAGCCTCCAGCCATCTGCTTGGTGTGTCTGTCCCATTTTTACACTGTAGGCACTGCCTTTTGTTCACTCAGCCAGATGATCATTGTCTCAGAGTCAGTCAAGTGTCCCACCGTAGCAGAGGCCTGGGGACGTCAACAGATTGCTGTGCCTTGTGGAGGAGATGCAGGACTGAGTGCTCAGCAGGGAGGAGCCTATGCAACAGCTGGTGCATCTTAGGACCTCGCTCCAATCTCTGCTTCTCTAACTACAGATGTGAAACACATCCTCTGTGTCTTGGCATTATGAGCAAAGGCACCCTGGCATAACCCTTCATCACTCATTGCAGTTATTTGTAACAAGGCTTTAACTGTGTGTATAAGCCACCACAGAGCAATGTTTAAACTCATTGAAGTTACTCCCCAACATAGGGCTGCATTCATATATATACTCGACGTATATATCAAATTGATTTGGATTTTACTGGAGTATTTTACAGAACTGGGGAATCTACCTGGATTTTGTCAACCAAGAAAACAATGTGACACAATGCGATAGTGTTTTTTTTTTTTTTTTTTTTTTTTTTTTTTTTTTGTAATTTGGACTACAGTTCATTCGAAACTGGCCTGAAACTAAAATACAAGAACTTTTTTCACACAACCACCAGAAATACATTGTAACTGACCTTGACTGGGTTTGAACTGGCAAACAACAGAAGAAAATTGTCCCATTGTTAATCTCCATGAAGTGAGAACTACCAGGCTAAGTGGACCTATTAGTAAGGAGGTGTTGTGGAACTGGTTCTATTAAAGAAGTAGAACAAAATTGCTGCCAGAAAACTTTTTTCTTATTTATTTATTTTTTTTCTTATTTCCTTAATTTTCAGGATTATATGCTGGGGCCAATTTAATACACTGGATGACTTTCTATTAAATAGGGTATATTGTTCCAAAGCTGTATAAATCTGTTAGACCAAACAGCCATTATGCACAGTATAAAAGTTACAAAACAATGAAAAGGTAAACAAAGAATGCCCCACTATTAATTAGTTATAGTAGTGCTGTAGCAAGGTTAGTAAGGTTGAGTTGAGACAAAAAGATTCTGAGTGTATTTTCAGTTTGTACTGTACTGGTCGTAAATTACTGAGGGTTTGTGTGAAGTAAGATCCAATTAGGAGGCTGTGTGATCCGGGGTTAAAGTAAATGATCATAATAATAATAACTAAAAGTGAACCATAACCATGAGGCATTCTACAGATAGATAGTGAATCTTTTTTTTTTTTCAATACTGGTAATTTGTCTTCATGAAACTTTGTTCTTGTTTGTCCTTTCTTAACTTTGTGTCTGAGAATGGTTGCTTTTATAGCATTAATTGATAGATGTGTCAGCCAGACTGGTGCGTTTACAAAGAAACTCTGTTCATAATGGTTACATGTCTTTTATGTTAAAAAAAAAAAATAAATAATAATAATTGTAACATTTGAATGCGGTCAAGGGGGCAGGAGCTAGGGCTCCTAATCTGTTTTGTCCCACCACAATATCAGTCAGTCTCCCTATTTAAAACCTGGGTTATGCCCTTATTCTATGTCTTGCCTTTTTCTTTTTTCTTTTTTTTAAATCCTTCCTTCCTCCTCCACTACGCTGCCCCACCTCTGCAATACACTGGCTTAATCTGTCGTCAGGGTGATTCTCCACGAGGGTGATTTTCTCTTACTTTTGGTTTGGTCTCACCTCCTCGAGGGCGGCTCTTTGTGAGCCAAGAAGAAACCCTGTACTCTTTCCTAAGAATTTGCTTTCATCTGTGCCACTCCCTTTCTGGAGACTCCCTCTTTGCATGTTTCTCTTTTTCAGTGTTGCTGTCTCCTCACGGAGGAGGTGAAGCCATAAGTGAACCTTGTAAGACCCCTTCAATTCATCTGCTGTCTTACTCTTCATTTCCCCTTGGGAAAAGTAACGGTTGCTTCCCAGCCTTGAAGGCTGATTGGTTAGGCCTCACCTCCGCAAGGGCAGCTCTCAGCGAGCCAAGGGGAAACTGTCTTCTTTCTAAAGTCACAAGCACTTATCTCCTATTTCAATTTTTCCACACAGTCATTGCTCCTGTTCCGTGAAATATTGACACAAAAAATTTAAAAAAAGATGTACTTCTAGGATAACAAATAACTGTTTTAAGAACAAAACAAATCATTTTTAAATAAATACAAATATTTCCACAGCACAGGAAAAAATAAATAAATAAAATAAATAATTGAGAGCACAAACAAAATGCCCATAACACAAAAATATTTTCAGAGGAGAACATTTATTTCTTAAAATGGAAATGATAGATTGATCATTGATCTCGGTAGTTCAGGACCCCGACATTATTTGCAGATTAACTGCTTTCTCAAGACAGCAACAGCATCTTAATCAAAAACTGCTTCATTATCACCCATCGGTTGCGGAATATGTTAAGTGACCAGAGGCCTTGGGTCTACCATTTTAAAGTTTTATTCTATGGAGGGAAGTTTTATTCTATTCTACACATGTGCAGTCTTTTTTTTTTTTTTTTCTAGGCCAACCTAACAAATAAGGTGAGCTGTTAGAATGTTTGATTGCCATCTTTTCATCATGAATACAAAACCTTATACCTTGTTTTACTTGCAGCCTGCAAACAAGATAAAGGGAGTGAATTGGCATTATATATATAATACATAGACATTACATGTAACAAACATGAGGGGTGCAACCCAATGTTTATTTTGAGTTGACAAATAATGAAAATTCATGCATGACTTTTGTTCATCTTTGTGCTAGCTTGACCACAGGCTGAAATACAAACACTAAAGTTTTTTATTTTTTTATTTAAGTCATATTTAAGGACTTTGAGGACTGCATGTTCTAGACAGATTCACAGTTCTGTCATATTCTTAATGTTTCTTAATAATGGACTTTACTGTGCTCCGGGGGATATTCAATGCCTTGGAAATGTTTTTATATACTACCCCTGATTGGTGCTTTTGAAGAACCTTATTCAGGATGATGGGAAATGTAGTTCTGAAAGGATCATGCAGGTACATGTGAAGCCGTCTTGAGGAAAGGAATACAATTTAAAAGTTTAAAAAAGTGGTCAAAATGTAAAAACAAATAATAATAATAATAATATATGCACACTTTACATAAAAGTTGTAGCAACACATGGGAACATGTAACACGATAAAGTAAAAAAGTATTTATGTACCCTTTAATTCTTTACAGCTATGCTCAATTTGTATCACCCTACAAATGAACTAATTTTGCTTCATAAAATGAAATGAAACATATTGAATAATGTTATGTTCACATATTGAATTACATATCACTTTATAGTTTTCCATATACTTAATGAAAAACTGATGAAAATTGACAAACATTTTGAAATCTAACATGAAATACTGTACTAATATTGCTGCTTCCGGTAGACTTTTGTGATATAATTTTGTAGTTTATTTGATTATATAATGTTAAATAAAGTAAATTATGTTAATGTAATGCTAAAATTCTAAGTGATGCAAAACTTTGGCCATAGCTGTAGATTGAAAAATACAATTTGTGTCAAATGGGATTATTAGTTAGTTCAATCAGTTTTTAAGTACAAATACATTGCAAGAAATATTTAGTGTTTTGTAATCCAATTTCGCTACAAAACCCGAGTAGCATTGTGGGATGGGCAGGATTTTTCAATCTAGCTGTATTTCTTTTAGTTTAAAATAAGTTTGTTGTATGTTGTGCTGTATGAGAAACAGATTTGAAATGTTATTGTATGTATTGTATTTGAATGAATTGTGCAGGTTATTTATTTATTTATTTATTTATTTTAAATCAAAAAGAGTATACTGCACCCAGATGTGCAAATATTATTATTTTTAAAATTGACATCTTGATATTTAGGACAACCTGCCTGTCTCCAGATATATTCCCTAGCCATAACGTGATGGTGTAAACAGATAATTCTTCATGCCTTTAAAACAATAATATCTTTAAAATAACTTGCTTTAAATGCAATCTGATATACTGTTTTCACCAAATGGTCTAACTGGTTATAACAAAAGACAGATTTTAAGCAGCTTCCTATTCTACTCAATTTAAAAAACTCTAACTGGATTCTGTTAGAAGTGTTGGAGTACCATGCACTTTAATCTCATCCAGAAGCACAATCACTTGAGTAGCTGTAACTATGGAACTTGATTTGGCTTTCTATTTATTAGCTTGAAGCATCTCTAAAGGATCTTTGATTAATTGGGGTTAGCCACCCTGTATAACAAGGTCAGTACTCCCCAGCTTTCACCATTTTCTTCATTTACATCAATTAGAATTAGGGGGAGCCTTGGGCTACTTGCGACTTCTAAAAAAGCGTTTGCAGTCTGCCGCAGTGTAAAGTTTAAATATAGCTCTAAATGGGTTGTAATGAATTTAATGCAAATGAGAAGTACTCACTATTTTGCTGTAGCTATGTTTTAATAGCCTAAGCCAATTTCTTTCTATTTTTGTGACTAAACCAATACATGTTTTAAATGACTTTATTGAAACACTGGATTATGATAATACTACTTTAACAACAGTTAAAATTGCACCGTAATACCCCCAATATTGCAGTATATAGAATAACGTTATATGGATGAGTGAATTACAATATATTATGGATCACCGACAATGTTTTAATTTGAATATGAAGCAATATGTACTATATTGATATATTGTATTTAAAACATTGGTAAATCTATTGTAATGAGCTGGGGTCTGTCATTTAATCATATACTGTATGATAAGTAGTAATTGAACTATATTAGAAAGGTACAACAAAAATATTGCATAAACTATAATATATTGTGTATCAATATATTGATAATATATGCAGTATTTATTTCCTGTATACAGTACAGTAGAGGATATGTAATCTTTTTTTTTTTTTTCCGCTAACGACAGAATTACTATATGTCATAGATTTTCATGCGATATCTTGTTTTTGCTATAAATTAAAAACCAAACAAATTATCAACCTCATTTGGAGGTAATGCGTAGAATGTCGCAATGAAAAAAAAAAAAAAACTAAGATCTGGTCACTAACTTTTTGGAACTCATGGAAATTTTGCCAAGAGTGGTATAGAATAGAATACAATTATTTTGTGTGTAGTTGTATGTTGGTATCAATAGGTTGATCTCACATCATAAATGCTTTCTAAAATATACAGTAAACATACTTGCATTTTGACTGTCTTAAAATAAAGCCTTTAAAGTTTATTATGGCAAACAGGTCTTCAGGAGACTACTGGTAGCAAGAAATACACTGAAAATATTAACTGTCTATTGCCCCTTTATATTGGGACTAGTGCTTTCCAATATAAAAGAGCATGACATCTAAAGTGGC
The DNA here is from genome assembly GCF_017654505.1 of Polyodon spathula. Lineage (NCBI taxonomy): Eukaryota > Metazoa > Chordata > Actinopteri > Acipenseriformes > Polyodontidae > Polyodon > Polyodon spathula. Next base: position 67,536,565 of record NC_054537.1, read on the forward strand.
TCTCAGTTAAGCCCCAGCTAATCTTTTAATGGCCCTTGTTTTTGAAAACCAAGCCAACAAAAGAACTCAAGACCATTTGTGAACACTCAAAATAAATTGCTTTTTAATTTTAGAACAACACCTCTAAATGTCAGACTATAGGCATTACATTTTAAGCACACTTGTATTCAGTCTTAGATGTTCCCTAAGTGGCTCTTACTTACTTGACAAGGACCTGAGAAACAGAGCCTGAAAATTTCAGTTTCGTGGCTCTCGTCTAGTTAAAACCTTCACAAAAAAATCTTCAATAGCAAAACCTCCTGTATAAACACATAGAAAACTGTCTAACATTTTCTTGTGTTACAACATGGAATAAAAAATGATTTAATTAGGAGTTTTTGCCACTGATCAACACAAAAAAGTCTATAATATCAAAGTGAAAAATAAAATCTACAAATTGTTCTAAATTAATTACAAATACAAAACAGAAAACAATTGATTACATAAGTATTCACCCCCTTGAGTCAATATTTGGTAGAGACACCTTTGGCAGCAATTACAGCTATGAGTCTATTTGGAGAAGTCTCTACCAGCTTTGCACATCTGGACACTGCACTTTTTGCCCATTCTTTTTTGCAAAATTGCTCAAGCTCTGTCAAGTTGGATGGGGACCTTTGGTGAACAGTAATTTTCAACTTTTTCCACATATTCTCAATTGGATTGAGGTACGGGCTTTGACTGGGCCTCTCCAGTACATTGACCTTTTTGTTTTTAAGCCACTCCAATGTGGCTTTGGCTGTATGTTTGGGGTCATTGTCATGCTGGAAGAATCTTCTCCCAAGTCCCAGGTCTCTTGCAGACTTCAGCAGGTTTTCCTGCAGGATTCCTCTGTACTTTGCTGCATCCATTTTGCCCTCTATCTTCACAAGCTTTCCAGGCCCTGACGCAGAGAAGCATCTCCATAGCATGATGCTGTCACACCATGCTTCACGGTAGAGATGGTGTTGTCAGGATGATGTGTGGTGTTAGGCTTGCGCCAAACATAGCGCTTAGCGTTGAGGCCAAAAAACTCTATTTTGGTCTCATCAGACCGTAGAATCTTCTTCCGCTTGGTCTCTAGCCGAGATTTGATGTGTTTTTTTCAACAATGGCTTTCTTTTTGCCATTCTCCCATAAAGACCAGTTTTGTGAAGCACCCAGGCTACTGTTGCCATATGCACAGTGTCTCCCAGCTCAGCCATGGAAGACTGTAACTCCTTTAGAGTTGCCATAGGCCTCTTGGTGGCCTCCCTGACTAGTGCCCTTCTCCCTCGGATACTCATTTTTTGAGGACGGCATGTTCTAGACAGATTCACAGTTCTGTCATATTCTTAATGTTTCTTAATAATGGACTTTACTGTGCTCCAGGGGATATTCAATGCCTTGGAAATGTTCTTATATACTACCCCCAATTGGTGCTTTTGAAGAACCTTATTCAGGATGATGGGAAATGTAGTTCTGAGAGGACCATGCAGGTATATGTGACGCCATCTTGATGCAAGGAATACAATTTAAAAGTTTAAAAAAGTGGTCAATATATATATATATATATATATATATATATATATATATATATATATATATATATATATATATATATATATATATATACACGGTTTACATTACATAAACAGTTGTAGCAACACATGGGACACGATAAAGTAAAAAAGTATTTATGTACCCTTTAACTTTTTACAGCTATGCCCAATTTGTATCACCCTACAAATGAACTAATTTTACTTCATAAAATCTAATGAAACATACTGAATAATGTTATGTTCACATATTGAATTACATATCACTTTATACTTAATGAAAAACTGATGAAAATTGACAAACATTTTTAAATCTAACATGAAATACTGTACTACTATTGCTGCTTCCGGTAATATAATTTTGTAGTTTATTTGATTATATAATGTTAAAGTAAATTATGTTAATTTAGTTTGTCTTTTTTTTTTTTTTTTTTTTATTGTTTCAGTGCTAAAATTCTAAGTGATGCAAAACTTTGGCCATAGCTGTAGACTGAAAAATACATATTTGTGTCAAATGGGATTCATGTGATTTAGTTAGTTCAATAAGTTTTTAAGTACAAATACATTGCAAGAAATAGCTAGTGTTTTGTAATCCAATTTCGCTACAAAACCGAGTAGTATTGTGTGATGGGCAGGATTGTTCAATCCAGCTGTATTTATTTCTTTTAGTTTAAAATAAGCTTGTTGTATGTTGTGCTGTATGAGAAACGGGTTTGAAATGTTATTGTATGTATTGTGTTTGAATGAATTGTACAGGTAATTTTTTTTTTTTTTTTTTTTATCAAAAAGCGTATACTGCACCCGGATGTGCAACTATTATTATTTTTAAAATTGACATCTCGATATTTCGGACAACCTGCCTGTCTCCAGATATATTCCCTAGCCATAATGTGATGGTGTAAACAGACGGTGTATGCCATTGACGTCTTATGTAGGTGACATGGCTCATTTGTATACCTCTGATAATTGGTTACATAAAACATCTCTGTTACTATCCGTAATGGAAAATCACACGTAACACCATTACCGTCTGGTAAAATAACCAGCCCATAGTTTAATGAATCACGTATAAAATGTTGCCCGGTCATTTTTCATACTGCCCGGACATTACCGCCATCTTTTATGAATGTGGGCCGATATCTGGCAATTCTAAGTTAAATAAATCTCTGTTTGCAAACCTTGCCTTCCAGGAATTCTGTTACTGCTTTACTTTCTTGGTCATTTCACCCCTACAATGTCTTCTGGGTCAAAGCATGTTACTGGGTGAAAGCATGTCAGTCAACAGGGAAAGCAGCTGATTGGTTATTGACAGGAAAGAAACCAGTGAAGGCATGGGGACAATGTCACTTTCCAGGAAGTATAAGACAGTCTAAAAGCATGGCTTGTAAACAGAGATGTATTTTTATGTTTATTTTTATGAATTTCAAAAATACATCTTTGCTATATTTGCAAATTTGAGACCTATACAATAAATGGCTGTGCATGGCATTAATCTGGGTATGATATTTTCAATACTGGGCAAAGAATGCACATAACAATAGAATAAATACAATTGGGTAACACTTTACATTATGTCCTTAATTACTGTATATTTACACAGTACTTAGTAAATACATGTGTACTTACAGTGTTGTTATGCATAGTTACAATGTATTTAATGTGTAATTTTTTTTCATGATATAATCCTAACCTTACCGTAACCCGAACCCCCCCCCCCCCCCCCCCCCCCCCCCCCCCCCCCCCCCCCCCAACCTGAACTCTAAACCTAACCCTAACCTTATACAATTATGTACTTATATTGTCCAAAAGGGTTTACAAGTTAAGCATAATGCATATTGTAACTATGTGTATGTGTAAAAAAGTATTCATAAACATATTATAATTTTTTTGATAAAAGGGGAGACGCCCTTTTATTAGCGAAAATAAATCCTAATATATATATATATATATATATATATATATATATATATATATATATATATATATATATATATATATATATATATATATATATATATAATATATCTTTATACTAGAAATGGTAGATCTTTCTCAACATACGTATGTGAGAAATATGATCTTTACCATCCCAAAGAGTTGTATGATATTGTATCTCAGTGATCTACACATGTGATGACAGGCTGCTGGGCATTCAATCAGTAGGTGGCTTTGTGCCAGGTACTTTTTATTTTTCAAATTGTGTTATACAAATAACATTTCAATGGCAAGATATGTTTTCAAATCTTACAAAGTATGGTGTAAAACATTTAATGAGAAAACCAGGGTTTGAAGACTGCTACTAATGTTTTTGTGTTTTGCAATATGCCTGTGCAAGCTGAATGCAAAGACTTCTCACCATGTGAAATGAAATAACAACACTCCTGTGTTCCTTTTCAGGCTTCAGTGGAAATCACTCAGGGATCAATTTCAAAATCACCAAACCCACAAACAATGGCGCTACTTCAGGGAAAATTGGAGCACACTCATTTTAAATGTGACACAATGGTACAGTTAAAGGATTTTACTTTGAAAAGGAAATGCTATTTCTCTGTGCCCCCCGTAGCTTGTCATGACTGGCTGACAAGAGAAGATTCTCATTAGTTTTTTTCCAAGGGTGCATATTTGAATGTTTTGTCCTTTCAGTTAGTCAGTCAGCTTATTTTAATAAAAAAAATTGGAAATTAGCTTATTCTGTACAAATTTGTGACTAAAGGTATTATTTTTTGGTTATACTTTACATTGTGTATCTTACTAATGTGTATTTACATAGTACTTACATATAATTACAATGTTGTTATGCATAGTTACAGTGTACTTAACGTGTAAATCTTTTTGCACAATATAATACTACCCAAATGTCTCAGAAAAGGGTTCAGGTTAGGGTTAGGTTTAGAATTAGGTTTAGAGTTAGGGTAAGGGTTTAGGGTTAGAATTTAAATAACAAAGTAAACAAAATTGGGTAACACTTTACATTAAGTGCCTGTTATTACTGTGAATTTACCTACTACAACCAATTCTCATTAATACGAATTTCAAGGGACCAGCAAAAAAAAAAGTGACTTATCAGTAATTTGTGTTATCACGAATCTAAAGCCAAATTGATAGTGTCAGTTTTTATTGAAGTTACAGTAAAACTGAAATCAAATTTCAATTGCAGAAAAACGTTTTTTTGAAAACACGGCTGTAAGTGAAGTTTTAAAAAGTATACATTGCAAATGAACTGCACTTGAAACCTGCTTATCCCATTCTGATTACAGGCATTTTTAAACTGCAAAGGCAAGGTGTCCTCAACATCGGGGTATTGAGTAATTCAGAAACATTGACGACTTGCATCCATGGTTTACTGTACATAAGCCTGTATTATTGTAGCTCATTTTTTTAGAATGATTGACAAGATGTTTGTGGGAATGTTGAAATTTGTAGCAACATCTTTATTTTTCTTGTACGGTGATGTAGTCCCCAAACAGCATTAAAATACACTTCAGAGGCACTAACGGGAATGCAAGTTAATACAATTCTCAATATCCTTTACACTAGGGTGTTCGAACTAGGGCGTTCCATTTTATTTCCATTTTTCTTCTCTGGGAGGGCTCCAAAATACTTATCACTAACAAACAATTGTGTTAAGTGAATTTTTATTGCGAGAAGTCATTTATAATAAGTGACTGCCTTGTAGAAAATCGTACTATCCGGATATTTGTCTAATCCGAATTTAACGAGAATTCACTGTAGTTACTGAGTAAATACATGTGTACTTACAATGTTATTATGCATAGTTACAATGTCCTTAATGTTTAACAATTTTTTTGCTATACCCCGAATCCTAATCCTAACCCTCTACCTAACCCTAACTCTAAACCTAACCTAACTCTTTTCTGATACAATTGTGAACTTACAATATTACTTTAAATAAGCACCACACTCAGATATCAATTTTGTAATAGATAAATGCTGTTCTCAATAACAAAACATATCCATTTTTTTTCCCCTACCCCAGCTCATATAAATGCAGGGCATAATAAAGAAATGCAGAAAAAACACAGTATGGCAAAACATTACAAAGGAAAAGGAGAACATCCCATTCAGAACAGCCACCTTACTACAAAAATCACATCTCATGATAAAATACAAAATAAAGTTAAGGCTAACATATAAACATTTTCAGACAAGGACAATCCCCAGTAGACCAAGAGACTTTCTTGTAATATACACATATCTTTAACATTAATAGATAGATTAAAAAAAAAAAAAAAAAATCTTTGTATGAAGACGACAGAATGTCTTTAAATTTCTGACCACATTATCTACTCAGATCAGATATCATGAAAATACGTACATGAACATATGTTTTCTGCTGTAGATTATGACAGAGCGCAGTTATTTCCTGTCTAACTACATTTTCAATTTCCTGCTCAACATTTTAGTTTTGATTACACTGATAGCATGATAGAACGTTCAGTATCTGGGCACACTGTTGCAATGGCTGCAGCATGAGAGCTTGATCAAGGAATTTATAAAACAGAGGAGAAGGGGTATACTAACACATCTGGACCAATATCCAGATGAGATTTTAATTTTAGTAAAAGATCAAAAAAAGAACTAATTAAATGACTTTTCATACTGTAGGTTCCGCCCAAATACTGAACTGAGTTTGCTGGCTAATGATCTCACTTCACAATCACAGGGTAGGCACTTCAATCACTGTCTGCCCCACCTCTAATAGTTAACTAATAATAAGGACATGTTGGTCCTGACCCTGGAGCCATGTCTTTACAGCACCACCCAAGGTAAGAATTTGTTTTGTGATAACACCCAGAGAGACAGTGATGGAGTACTAAAATGTGTTACCACCCTCTGTGATTGAATACAAAACATGTATCTGATTAACATACATACAGCTGATTATTATAGTCTGATGGCTGAGGTACTCCCTTAACCACAGGGTTACCACTAGGTTCATATTTTTTAAAATAGAAATTGTGTGTTCTGACCATTTCTTACAACCCCAAGTGCAATAAACAAGTAAACCAATGCTGATGCTTTGTTATTGAATATTACCTGTACAAAATTATATCTTCTGTGGTGAGATCACATACAGCTTCTGATGGGTGCATCCAACTTTAAACATGTTACTTCTGTATGATATTTGTTGTTTCAGAAGGGTTAAAAATGAAGGAGACATAACATAAAAGGTGTTCTTGACCTTTACAATACAAAAATTAATTTCTGAGGATTGCATTTCTCATTGAAGGCATTGTTAATTCCAAGCATGCTTGCTGGTAAATACGATTTAAGCTGTTTCTGCTATTTGGACAATACAATTATTGGTGCTCCATTTTTACTTTACCCTGCAGACCTTTAAAGAATAGCATTCCCTACTCAAGCTCAGTTCAAGAACTGATTATCTGAGTGCTCCAGATTTCATCTAGGTCCTGATCTTTACTTTATTCAAGCCAATTTGCTACTGCAAATATCATTTTATAAGTTATAATATCCACTTGGCTGGGGAGGGACATTTTTTGAAGCCTCTTTCCACTCTTGATCCTGTGGTGAGGCTGCCCTTTGCTGTGTAGCATTCAGCTGCCAATCAAGCTAGACTTTTTTTAAATTAAATCCACTTGAGTGCCGAGCTACAAATTAAGCTGTTACCACCAGAGCACATTTCTTCCACTTTTTGTCCTGGAGGCTCTTAAAACAGACACCTTTCTTTCTCTTATTTAACTAACATCCCAAAACAAACACTTGAAATTGTACATCGACACAAAGCATGAGCTGCACCTGAGAAAGACTGAAAAAGAAAAAAAAAAAAGCCTCATATTAGGTTTAAGGTTTAGAGATAGGGCCAATTAGCCCTTATTGATGTGACACAGACACACACAGCTGAATAGAGAAAGGGAGGAAAAAACAGCCATGGAGACAAGCAGCCTTGACACTCATGGCCCTCAAGCTAAATCAACCCAGGCCCTTTCTCGCAGACACATCCAGCTGATTTCCCCTGAAGCAATTGACATTTACCCTGGTTGGATAATTGAGGCATAACATTTGCGTTACAATTTAACATGACCTCTGCTTTTACAGCCCTTTCATATTACCTTTTAAAATGGTTGCTGACACCTTGGCAAAGCAGTAGGTGGTGGTGGCAAGAGCAGAGGGGTGTTGATGATTTGAGAAAAAGGAAGCTTCTTATTACAGAGGCACAGTTAATGTCAAGAGGAGCTGCTCTGCCCTTTTCAGTCGCAGACGAGCAACTATTAAGAGAAATGTATTAAAAGGAAAAAAAGACTCAGGCAGTGACATGCAGCCTGAGCTAAAAGCAAAGGTTAATGGATTGACTGTTACCTGTGCGTGAGGCTTAACATTGCCCTATACACAAGGGGACTGCTTCCCTGACTTGTTTTCCATGAAATCAAATTAAATGGCTCACAATTATTTGGTAGGAAAAATAAAGAAAGGAAGAAGCAAAACAAAAGAAAGACCTGTTTATTAAAAAAATAAGGACAGATTTTATGCTTAATCAACGTGCAGCAGCTGACTTAGGTTTGCTTTCTGTTTGAGTATTTCTTTTATTTGTTGGGAAATGTTATAAGGATAGTGAATGATCGTTCGTGGTATATGTGGTATCCCACGTTTATGTAACAACATCCTCCTAAAGGCAAATAAAAAAAAAAAAAACACAAACGATAATTTAATATTCTATTTATACCACAAGTATATATTTTAAATAAAAAACAGTACAATTTGTGCATTTTTATATTAAATCAATTAATTACATTTCGACGAAGATTAATTTTGAACCTGGTTTATAGCCAATTCGCAACCATCTTTTTAGATAGACAGCTCAGTCTGTCAATTTGCAGCCTCTCTGTTGTTACCTACCATTAACCAATGGATGAAGGGACAACATACATTTTATAAAAGTTGTATAAGACACTTCTCAGCAATAGTATTGTTTGAACTACCGAAGCACAGCTCTGCCCTGAATTTCATAGCAGTACACCACTGGATTGGAATGTAAGCAAAGACACGTGCACAACTAGTCCCGGTAAGCATGTTATTTCACTTAAAAATCCCATGCTATATATACCCATGCTTGTGGTATAACAGCAACTGAAACACCTACACATGTATCTATTGATTTTCATATTTAAGACATAGTAAACATCTTTTACAACCTTAAAAGTACAACAGCCAAAGCTTTTATACAAATACAACATCTCATTAGCATAATAACATTCTCAAAGGTCTTTTGTTTTTTTGTTTTTTTTTTTAAAATTTTGGGGTTCTATGTATTTTCCTTTGTCTGACCCAAATGGAGTTGGTCGTTTTTCGTCTACAGTATTACTGGATTCCTCATAATTCGGTAGAAGCCAGGATATAAAGGTAGTCGACGACGAAATAAGATTCCCATCAGACTTCTACTATTCTGTAGTACATAGACTCATTGCCTCACTTTAGAATACTCCCAATATATATATATATATATATATATATATATATATATATATATATATATATATATTATTATATATTATTATTATTATTATATATTATTATTATTTATTATTATTATTATTATTATATTATTATTATTATATTTAATAATAATAATAACAGTCTTTTTTTCAATTATAATAATTTAACAAAACTTAACTTTTTTCTTAATTCAATTATTCCAGGCAGTCTTCTTTTTTTTTATGAATCAGGCATTTTTATGGTTCCATCCATCTACTGCTGAGATACTGCTCTTTGTCAGAGTGCCACCTCTTCTGATAAATGACTGAATACTGACTGGTACACTTTATTAAAAAGTAATAACAATTTTTGTAGGCACCCTTCATGTCGTTAGGGGACCATGAATCAAAGGACACTGCCTGTCTAGGCTTGATAAATGCATCATTTACCAGCTGAGGAGTTATTTAGGACTGGCTATTAATTTAAATCACATTTATCTCTACTGAATAGGGGGGTTGCTGTGATAGGACTGTGAATGACCAATGGTGCAGCTAACTGCACATTATTTATTACTACCGCCTGCAACGCGCAGCACAATATGTTAAAAAAAAAGCGGTGCCAATTACCATGGTTAATCTAGTCGGAACAGTAACAAATTTCCCTGGAACAAAAAGGCTCTTTTTTCCGGGAGTAAGATACTGAAGAATGCCCTCCTCTGTGCTTTCACATTAACAGACATTGTGCTTCAAACTGCAATGTTTTTTTTTTTTTTTTTTTTCATCCTGTAAACAGTATTTTGTAACAAACACATGGGCTTTAAACAATACAATACAAATGTAAGGGTTGTCATTCATTTGCTAAAACTTTTGTGGAGTGAAAAAGCTCCCCTAGTTTGAAAGCAATTAATTACCATGCTTTGTAGGGTCAAGGTTACTGAGGCTGTTCTCTGCATTTTTACTGATACCATTTTGAAATAAATTGCATTTTTTAAAATATATAAAGAATGTAAAGGAAATAATTATACCATCAAAACTAGAATTTTCAGGCTGATCATCGGCATTATCTCTTTTTAGTTTCATATTTTACCAATATAATGTATATTTAGTTACATTCTCATTCGTATTGTTTAAAAAGCAGTATGTGTAATATTCAGTTTAATTTGATCCACAAAGGCATTATATTATGATTTTTGTGATCAAAAGAAAAACAAAATGCTGGGTTTCATTTTCTGCCTTGCTATTTATTTATTTTTTTACCTTGGAGTATTAAAAAGAAAAAATACTATTGTGCAAAAGAAATGCACTGATTCCTCAAATTTTTTCAACCAGTCCTTGACATCTGTAAGAAACCGTGGGTACAGGAGAATACATTTCACATTCAGACGCAATTAAGATGAAAATAATTGTTGCTCTTTGCCAACCTTTGTAATAACAACAATAATAATAAATAACCCCCTTGTCAGTCCATCCCAACAAGCCCTTCAAACACGAAGCACCCAGAACCGAGACATTACATGTCAGCTTTTCTTGCTTTAAATGTTAAATCGATTAATCAAAAGTTCAGTCAATAATATGTAAACAGCACAGGACCTTGTTTGTTGTCAAAATTAAAAAGCAACGCTAACCAAAGGCAACAGTCATTAATCCAATATTACCTTGTGTCCCAGAAATAAATAGGCATAGCACAATCATTGCAACTGAAATTTCTGGAGGAATGTAAAAACATTCAGTGTGTTATTTCTCAAACTCATGAAGGAAGGCTACTATATGTTACATTGGATGAATTTCTAGGAGGATCAGTATTCCATGGTAATGTCTTTTTGACAGCAGCATCTGCAATCTGAGATTGGGTTCGGTCAGTTGACTCAATATACAGTTTTGTCTGTTTTTTTTTAACCATAATTACTTTTTAGGTCATGTCTCACCCATTTCCTGCAAAGAAAAAGGTCAGTGCAATGAGACCAGTCTTTCTTTTTTTAAATAACTAAGCTCCTTGAAGGTTACAAAAACATCAGATGAAAGGCTAAAGTAAATAGGTGTTTTTTTTTTTATTATTATTTTGAAATAGGTACAGTGATTAAACAATGGTGTTTTCTGTCATGGGTCAGAAGGTCACAAGATTTAAGGTCACTCAGATTAAAAACAAAAGCCTTGGGCCACGGCCTCTCTATGCACTCTGAGGCCTAGTCCTGAGATCTTTTTACCCCAGTCCCATTTGCTCCTCACTCATGTCATTACAATTAAAAAGGACTTGACCAAATAGATACCTGTTCTCCATCAGACCATTTCCTAAAGGTTATCTTCTGAGCCAAAACTGTTCCAGAAGACTAGCTTCTTTGTTTGAATCTGATTGACTTTCGAGTGAGTATTTTAGCTAGTTATGTTTATATTATTTTAAGTGTATCATTTAGATCTTTGGAAACTACTGTTTGACCTTTTGCTTTCTACAGGATGGGACACGTTGAAAATGTGCTGTTGCATCTTATGGTACTGCCAAATACGTTTTTAGAACTATTCAGTTGAAAATATCTAGCCTAATGATTGATGTTTTAGCATTTTCAGAAGAATACATCTGCTTTTTTTTTTTTTTTTTTTTGTATTTACACTTTAATTAATATCCTGTTTTGCACAGGTACGTTATTCCAATAAAGTAATTATTCACAGAATGTGACTTTTTAGTTCTCAGAACTTTATTAACAGAGATTTTTTCAAAATAAGTTACCAATCTTTGAAAATAATCCCCCACCCAAGTTTATGAGAAGATACGCACATTGAAATATAAACTGGATTTTTTAAATTAATTCAATATGACCTTTGAACGGGTATGTGAGACAATTTTTTTTTTTCTTCCACACAAACAACACCAGCTTTATATGTACTAAGCCAAGGTGCTAAGCAAATTAAAAGGCACAATTTCAATGTTTGCTTTGTATATTTAGAGTATATTTGGGCACTACGTCATGTTTGTATAACCCTTCTTTGGACTTTCTCTAGCCATGCTGTTAATTGAAAGATAACAGAATTAAGTTACAAATATCTTACAGAAAGAAATGTGTACTGTACAGTTCTAGACAACCCTCTGCTTAGCAGATATTTTCCTTTCATTAATTTTCATGAAGTCCAAATGTCTGTTAATCAGTATACAGACAAACGATCTTGTATGGATACCCTGTTAAACCCTCTAACCTATAGTCACACTATGTTACTATAATTCCTTCATCTTTGTTGGGTGTGGGCTTATTTCAATGTATGTTTGTCAGTCAATTTGTTCCATAACTGCTTAGCCAAGATGCACTTTCAGGTGGCAAAATGACTGAAGCTGCTTTTCTTTCAGACTCTCCACTCCTCAGGGCTTCGTCAAGCCAAGGGTGCTGGTGTGTCTCTATTTGACTGATAGGAACACAACCAATGCATCATATAAATATGTATATCTGATTTATTCCATATTTTAAATCAGGCCCTATTTTATTCGCTTGTCAAACAGGCAAAATAGTGTGAAAATCTGTCATCTCTGTATTTTTGACATATCAGTCTATTTCAACATGTGTAATAAATATCAGTAATTAGCTGTTAATTATATATAATTTCATTTTTAAATTCAAGCAAGCATCTTTTCATGACATCTAAACATACATGACATTTCATTTATCTGGCACCTATGGAATTATTTATGATTGCTTCAAAAGCAATGAAATGTCTGTTTACATAAAATTACTGTAACTTAATAACTTCACCTTAGATGAATACTTTATTAAGATTTATTATGTTTTGAGTGCTGTACCTCTTAAGACTTGGCAGTGTCTCATGCAAGAGACTAAAGGTCATGCGAGATTTTAATGAGAGGGGGAGAGAGAATTAGATGTAAATGGAGGACATATGTTGTTTGATACGGCTGCAGAAGGGAACCGAGTTATGTATAGCTTATGGGATATAATAAAAGCTTAAGTTGAATTCCCTGAAATGCTTTGTGTCTGTGTGTTTGTGGCCTCTCATCAAACCTGCAGCCGAACTTCCTGTTGATTGACAATCTGCCAAGGACCGCTCACAGTGACCCTTGTGCGCCGATTCATCCCACTCTGTATGTGGAAATTGTTATTTTTCTTGATCATCTAATTTTCTATAACTTAATCGTATATGCTGTTATTGATTAACCATATAATTCAAAATTTGATAATATCACTATGTTAATCAAGCAAACAATCAATCAATCAATCAAGCACCTATCATACAACATTAAAGATAAAATGAAGCTCTAAACATTCATTTGTTCATCTGAATATAGCTGACTATACAGGCATAATATATTTAACACAATTTCAATATTTCAGGTTTTGTTTTTAAAGAGAATTTAAGATGCCAATCCCTATCTTACCACTCCGCCTGGTTTTGTCAGATAATTCTGTCTTCTGGTTAGGCAACATTTTCTGAAAAAAAAAAAAAACAGATACAGAAAGGTCCAGTTTCCGTTCTCCTCAAAGGCGTCCCCACTGAGTAATGAGGGAATTATGGCACATCAGGGGTGCTCTAAAAAGCAGTCTTTGAAACCAACTAATGCCTGGTTAACTCTTTAACCCAACACCAAGCTGACCTCACGTGAAGCCAAGAGAGCTCAGGTCTGGTCAAGCGTAAGCTGAAACAAATGCTTCTTCCTCCCTAACATAGTGTGCTCACAGCAAGACTTTTAATTTCCTGTCCTCTGTGTGTTTGTATGTGTGTGCCCATATTTGTGGCTTCTTTTCTGAAAGACTAGCTTCATTGATCGGAAGGCCATTTCCTCCAGGAAGGCCAAACCTCCTCAGAAGTGATTGAAACTAAATATGTTTTCAGTGACTGAGAAAAGAAAAAATGAATTGCTGGGTTCAAGTTGACTAAAGATTAAATCTGGTCCTCTGTCAATTTGCCTTTCATCTAAAATGTTTTTTTTTTTTTATATTCTGGGCAAGCCCTTTTTTTGGATGCATTAAATGCTAAAAGCAAAAGTAATGGCTTGGTGCAAAGCGCTATTGATCTTTTTTATATATGGTGTAAAAGGAAGAATGCACATTGCTGTCAAATTGTATTTCTAAAACATGAAGTCAAAAGAAAAGATTTCATCTTCCCCACTATTGTTACATATTGTCCAGTAAAGAGGATAGTTTGTATACAAGGGAAAAGCATCATATTCAGCAGTCTGAAAAAATTCCAACTTATTGCAAAGGTTTGTTGTCAGTCAGCGCATTGATACCCCATAGGGTGGTCATCTGTACTAGAACTGGAAAGAAGGGGCTTCCACTGTTGGTCCCTGCTGGCAACCGGACCAGTTCATTTGTAAGTATTTTGTATTTAGGAATATACAAATAGTACAGTGCATAAAAAATAGGGACTTTATCGATAGCATTTTTAAATACTTCTGTAAGAAATGATTCTCTGGTTCTTTATACTCTAACAGAGTCCAGTGTTGCTGAACTATTAAGCATGTTATTATGCTGTTGCCACTAAGTTAGCATTGAATACTGTACGTGATGTTCTCTTTGAGCCACCATTGTAAAGCAAGTGGGGTGACACATTGAGGAAGTTCAGGATGACTGTTTGGCATTGTGTGACTTGTATCTATCTAAGTGCTATGTTAGTGAACATTATTCGCTATGTATAATAATACAACGGAACACGCTATGTGATTGGTCGAGCAAGGTTCCAACTGTCCACATATTGGATGGATATGAACAGTTCGATCCTTATCACATATTAGAAATGATTGTACTAATGTCACAGGTGGTGTGACCAGGGGTAACCATAGTAAACCAGCTTTGAAAATTGCAAATGTCTACGGCACCTTGGCTTTGGCAAGGACAAGGTCCTTGATGACTGAACAGATAATAACTTCCTTATGCAGGTTCTTTTTATCCCCGGGTTCCTATATATATAGACTGGATGTTTGGATAGGTAAAAACATTTTTTATTGTTTCTCTACAGTGTTAAATAGAATGCTAAACCACACAGCAGCATGTTTAAAAAAAAAAAAAAAAAAAGATAAGGAAAGCCAATAAAAAATAAAAACCCCACCAGGCAGTCCCGTCTTGTTGGTAGCTCTCTAAAAAAGGGAAAGGTTACTGTCCAAAATGGCAGATAAGCCGAAAAGAGAGAATCAGTCTCTGATAGCTCCAGGAGTCCCAAGAGACCCCTCTCCCCAACATCCACTTCCCTTGCAGCACAAACCCGCCGTGGACCTCACCACACCCACCCCCAGGACCTCCAACCGTTGACTGGCCAACACCTTAGATGAACCTGGAAAGGAGCGGGGCAAAGAAAAGGCATGCTGGAGACCGGCGCTGGACCTTGACCCTCCTCACTAACTGATAAGTATCTCCGGACCCGGATGCTGGACCTTGAACCTTGGGACAATGCTAAGTAGAACGCTGGTGGACCTTGAGTGTGTAGGTAAGTACAAAGTACAAAAATATTAAAAGGTTAGAGCAGTACTGGAAATGATTAAAGACGATTGGTCGTCTCCCGGGACCACGAACTTGACTACTGGGAAATGGATTGTCCAAGGAGTGTCAAGCAGACACAGCAAGGCAGTTACCAAAAATAAAAATCTATTTGTTTGTAAACTAAGAAATGTCTTCAATAATTCTTTACACCAACCCGTTACCACAAAAAAAGGTAGCTCGAACAAAGTCTAACAATGGCAGGTGATAATAAAAAAAATCCCAAAAAACACAAAATCCAAAGAAACAAAAATCCATACAAAAATATCGCAACCAAGTCCCGCTGCAACAAAATCCCAAATAGAAAAAAAAACTAAAACTCCAAACTCATTCCTTTGTTCCTGCAGTCAACCTTAGACTACTCCCAAAAGTGATCTCGGTGCTACTGTTCCTTTCCAATACTGCTGTCTCCTCACTATTCTTCCAGAACACCTCTCTCCTCCTGGTCCCTGTTCTTCCCTTTTAAGCATAAATGCTTTAAGTCCTAGATTGGTGCCGGACCATAACAGGAACATATCATCAACATACTGTTTCCACATGATGATGTCATCTGTGAAATATAATATATATATATATATATATATATATATATATATATATATATATATATATATATATATATATATATATATATATATATATATATATATATATATATTATTGTATTCAAGAAATCCCATAAAGAGTTTGGCATAGTCAGGTGCAAATGAAGCTCCCATTGCTGTGCACTGAATTTGTAGATAAAAACACATTGAAAAATAAATATTAACTCACTTTTGCATGTTTCAATTAATTACATTTACTCAGCGTAACTTAGTGTGTAGTTAAAAGTTATAAATGGGACGATCTTTGTGGTCCCTTTATTGGTTTAAGGGTATTTAAGAAAAAAAAAAACTTGCCCTAAAAATGATTTCTGCTTTTCTTTTTTTTCAAATCCACGTTTGACCTGGATTATAAATGCAATAAGGCCCTCTAGGGTGTCCGTATATATATCTAATATACAGACTTCTCAGGGGTGGAAGCACTCAGCGTCCATATAGGGTGTCCTATTGGGCCATATTGAATAAGTATATTTTATCTACTGAACACCCAATAAGGCTAAATAAACGGCCACCTAATACAATGTCTTTTGTATTCTTTAAGAGCCTTAAATAGTGTATGTAAAAGTGTATTTGGTATGTATTTATTTAGAAAAAAAAGGTTTTAGGTATGTTTCAGTATTTCTCTTTCATTTATTTACACATACTGCATGCTACTCCACAGAGGATAATTAATGTAAAACAGCCTGACAATAGGCCAAGCCTAGCATGCCTCTTCAGCTGTTTTAAATGATCTGGCATCAGTTTAACTCAGATCCCAGGTGAAAGTCTTCAGGCTACAGCAATCAGGTTGCAAAGTAGATACTAGATGGCTGCAGATAATGGAAAACAAGAACAGTAGAAGGGATAGAAAGAAAATAATTTATGAAAAGATGTCTGGTTCAGCTGTAGGCTCTAAAATCAAGACAGAATGAAAGAAAAACAACTGAACTTATATAAGCCCAGGAAAAAATACAAACTATCATAATGATAATGTGTTTTATGCCATGCTTGCAACAGTATGCATATAAATTTCGTTATCAAAAATAGAAGAAAAAATATGAATTTGGGTACAATACCTTAACAGGTAAATAAGGTTACAGTCTATAAATGCACATACTAAAACAGCTTCACTTGCTCTAGGTTTAGTTACATTTTAGAATACAAAGCAGTGTATTTTCCTGTTGATATGTTGCTTTTAATGCACTCAAATTAATGTTGTTTTAAATGTTTCTTTTTTCAAAAGTTCATAGTTACCTTTTTTTACCTTTCTTATTTTAATGGGTTCTTTCTTTTACTTAAAACTGCACTTTACACGTTCAGCTCAGGAATTATTGATCGTGTCTCTTCTCCTGCTGTATACCTGCAAATGCCCAATGTAACTGTTCAATAACAGTGAACTGTTATATTTCAAACATTAGGAGGTGTGAAGTATGCATCCGTGTTTCTTAATATCTTGCAAATGAGTGCTTTCAAACTCAGTGCATACATTGCCTCTTAATCGCTCAGTTGAATCTCTGCAGCCATCCACTCCAATCATGACTCCCAGGGTGAGTCTAAAATACAAAAGGGGATCACAAAATATTTTCCTGGCCAGCTTTTAAAAGAAAGAATAAAGGAAGTTACGACACACATTACTAAAATCATCCAATCACTGAGGACTACCACACAGTCTGGTGAACAGGCTTTTCCCACAACATGGCCACTGCTGATTCGTCCTAAAAGGAAATATAATTTCAGCAGATATGCAGGGGGATCATAAAATGTGAATGAACAATTATAAATTAAAGTAATATAAATATTTATTAGTGCAAATTCAAATCAAATGTGCTTACAAATACAAAAAAGATCCACCCTGTTACAGTATAAAGCAAAAACCAACCAATCCAAGGATTACATTTCAGGCATTGCTGTCTTTATAATGACTTTTTAAAAGTACCTTATACCAAAATGAACAATAGTTGTGATAAATATAACTTTTTGCATACTAGGCAGTGTCAGCATTTAATAATTGCACACAGTTATCCTAGTTTTTGTTATTTGATACTTTTTAAATGTTTCTATGAGGGTAGTGGCGCCATAATAGAAATGTAATACCAGGGTTTAGTTGTGGGAAGGAATGGTTTCTGAACCTCAACTATTGTTTGTATGATTCTGTTTTGTACCAGAGATACAACAGTGTTCTAATAAAGACACGTAAGCAATATAGCTAGGATCAAAAAGGTTAACTGGGAATATCAAATGGTGCTACAGTGTTCAAGCACGCTTTTAAATACTGTATGCCACTTTCCTTAAGTTGTTATATTCTTCTTGTTTACCAATAGTAGATGTGATTTACATAATGTACAATCATATTTATTTGTCTTGCTACTGAAGAGAAATCTGTATCATGCCAATCAGCAATTAAGCTATTTCATAATCAGTGGAGCAGTAGGATATCAATACATTTTTATTTGATGCATTACACTGCTAATGAATTGAAGAACCAAGTAAATCCAATTGGAAATTTGATGGGATACCTGAGACTATACTTTGACAATTGGATACATCTACAGAGCACTGTATCATCCATTCCAGTACAGGTAACTTCAACCCGTCCACAATTCCAGCAGTCATTCTCCCTGAATACAACTTGGCTTCAGCAACTGCATCAGAATCTTATACAGCAGCAGCTATCCATTGCCACGCCCTTTCCCCCCTAATATGCAAGCAGATAATTGAAAGTAAAGATATAAATATTATTTCCCTTCTCATCACAGCATTTGAATTTATTGATCATAGAGTTATCAGCTATGAAGACCTACCTGTTGCACTTAAATCTCGCGACCTCTGCCTCCTAAAAAAAACTTGTCCCTGCGAGAATTTTCCATTTTTAGAGACGTGCTTTGATTTTCTTACCTCCATTACAGACAACTGTTTGATCAGTATTTGTTTTACATTACTGAATTATCAGTGAGATATGGGGATACCATGTTTTATGAGTATCACAAAGCCCTTTCGGGCAAAGCAGCCGCTATGATAGACACTAATAACCATATCATTGATTGGTCTTTCCCTGATATTGACCTATTCAACGGCATCTTTAGTGAATTGAGAGCTAATGCTTGAAGAGTGTGTGCATCTACTGCACACTCAACCCTTTTATGCCCAAAAGCAGCAGTATCAGCTCCCTTCAGTACACCCCCCCAGCATCTTCAGATGCATCTCAGCTCCAATTCACTCTTTCAACCCCCCATTCCACCGCCATCAATTCAAAGATAAATATGGCTGCTCCATCTCATTCTCCAGATCAAGACAAGTCTGCAATAATTTCAACAATTCTCTCTGTTCTCCATTCTGCAAATTTCTACATGGATGCAGCTAATGCCGGGACGCTCATGCAAAATCTATCTGCCCAATATGACAATGACAATCAAAATTCCTCTCCCATCAACTCCCTTCAACATCCCAACTCTAATTATGGCTCTCCAACATCATCCAGATAATCAATTTGTATCTTATTTAATCAATAGTCTCCAGTTCGGCTTCTCCACCTGTTTTTGCATACTTCCCTCTACCCCATTAATTTGCAAAAATCTTCATTCTGCTTTTTTAGAGCCCAGAATCATTGAATCCCTAATCCAATCTGAAGTAGACAAAGGATTCATGGCCAGCCCCTTTGCAGCTCCACCATTCCCCTGCTTCAGGATTAGTTCCATCGGAATAGCAACCTGCAAAATATCAGGGAAAAAATACTTTATAATCGATCTCTCAGCCCCAAGAGGCAGTTCCACTACTAGTCTTACCAACCTAATCCCCCGTGATGAATTCTCTCTTCACTACGTCACAGTTTAAGATGCCATCAAATCCATCAAAGCAGCAGGGTGCAACACATGGCTAGTAAAAGCCGACATTTCAGAAGTAATGCCTATCCTCCACTTTTTCAGAATCTGCTCATAAGGAAATATTACTTTGCAACCCAACTCACTTTTGGCTGCCATGGCAGCCCTAAGATTTTCGATACTCTGTCTGAATCCCTCTGTTGTATCCTGCTCTACAGATACTGAGTACCTTTCCTTCTTCTCCAGGATTTTCTCCTTGTATCCCCCCGCTCAAGCAATCTCCAATCTCGAAACTTTATTTTCTTCAGTAGGTGTTTCCCTTTCCGAAGAGAAAACCATCGGCCCAGTGACTAGTCTAGAATTTCTCGGGATCACAATGGAAGCTAGCCTCCCTCTCATCAAACTGGAGCGCATTTGCCAGCTCATCAGTAGTTTCCAATCATCAAAATCAATAACTAAATGCAACCTGTTATCTCTCTTCTGTCATCAATTACTCTTCAATGGATTAGGCTACAAACAAAGTCAAGGTATGATTGGACAGCTTGTGACCTCCCCTACCATGTGATCAGGGAGATTTCACCATCAACAGATACATGTAAGGCCAGAGCAGCGAAATGCACAGCTAGTCGATCAGAGTTGTTTTTGAACCTGAGGTACTAGACACATTGCCAAGGGAATATCTCAGCAGTGAAATGGCAAATTCGAAAAATTCCTTCGCTGTTTGATGGTAGAAAAACAACGTTTCTGATATTGAGCCAGGTTTTTTTTTTGCTGTTTTGCTTTTGTAATAATATTACAGGTGATTTTTGAAATAGAATGTGTAATTGCAGTACCATGTTCCGCCCGCGGGACATAGGGGGCGTAAGAGGTTAATCCTTTCGACGACATAGTCATGGAAGCCATGTGCCTATTTGCTTTCTTCGAATTCTTAAGGTGTTCAGAATTCACTGCTGCCTCATCCTCCAATTTTCCAACCATAGGTACCCATTCCTGTAACCTCTCCCTGGTTCCAGAGCATCATTTCATTCTGTTCCTGAGATCATCTAAGACAGACCAGCTCTGCCAGAGTCAATTCATCCAAATTTCAAAGGTAGATTCACCTCTCTGCCCCTATAGAGCTCTTTCCAAGTTCCTATTTTTACACCACTTGGCACAGCTTCCTCAGCAGCTCACACAAACATGATCCAAAGCCTAATTAAGTCCTAATATGGGGTACTGGTTTTCCTAAGCAGCTAATTTACACAATCTTTGCCTTGTAACATCGCAGCAGCGCAACAATCGCTAGCATGCCTGGAGTGGGGGCTCTCTCTCTGACAGGACTACCAGAGGATTCCGCCTAATTTAGGGTTTTTTTTCACTCCACCAAGGAGATGGCCTACACATAGCTTTTCTCTATAACCAGTCTCTTTTTTTCTGTTTGTCTCTTCCTTGTTTTATGTTACACGTTGGCACATGGTCTTTGTCTTCACAGGTGCGGGTTCTGCGGGGAGCCAGTGGTCCTTCTTCTGGGGGGATAGTGAGTCTCACTTCCCCGGCCTGGAGTTGGTAATATGCAGGTTCTTCAAATGGTCAGAGGGGACCACTGGCCAAACTATTCTTTCACAGCTCATCTGCTATATCTTGCCTCAAGACGAGAAGGCTCTTTTTCTATGTTCCTGGGACATGGCCCTCTTACCTTAGTGCTTGAAGTCCCACAACTTACAGTCTTCTATGTTTTCAGACTTTTTTCTCTTTTCTTTCAAGGTTAAAAAACTGTTCTGTCCTCTGAGGGAAATCCAGCTGTGGGGAAAGGCCTATTAACAGCTCTCGAGAGTCAGAATTTCTATCATTTCAGGGGCCCGGTAGACAAACACGTCTGGCCTCAAACCCTTCAAGAAGGCTCCCCCGAGTGGGTCCGGGCCAGTCCTTTTCTTTCCCTTTCAGCATCTCTCCCCTGCATGTTCTTACGCAGCCCTGGCTTCCGTCCTGTGAAACATAAACAGCATTTTTTTAATATGACTTAAATATCAGAAGGCTCTGATTCATGTGATTTGCAGTGTTATATTAAGACCATATTAATAATTTACTGGGTGTGAAAGTGTTTCTTACCACACACCTTAACTAGGGAAACTGAACAATGAGAAGTGAACATACATGGCGTGTAGTTTAAAGGCCCTAGCTGACACATTTGTATACATCCTGAGATAACAGCAATGTTGGGGGAAAATGGC
>NC_054537.1:67563644-67568644 GCF_017654505.1 Polyodon spathula
GTGTAATTGTTACACCATGTGAGAGCTGTTGTGGTGCTGTAAGGAGACTCGAGGGCACCAAAGCTCGGCCCAGTGGCGCTTCGTGGAGCTGGCAGAGACTGAAAGGGCTCAGCAGACCATGCTGGAGACCCTAGTGAAATCTCAGGGCAGGCTGCCCCTTACCACCAGGCAGATCCAGCCCCCACAGTCTCGTTCCCCATCCCCTCTGCCTAGACCCCCTAGCCCAGATGAGCTGTCCTTATCTGTGTCCAGATCGGATATCTCAGACCAAGCCACCTCCCTCGGGCAGGACACGGTTGGAGGCTCCTTAACACCCTTGCCACGCTTGTTGCAGAGGGAAGAGTTCCAGGCCCTAATGCAGCATGCAGCTGCAACCACGGACGTTCCCTTGCTGGCAGAACAAGAGGAAAAGAGGAAGCACTTCCGCCAGCAGAAAGGGCACCCACAGCATGCCCTCCCCCTATGCCAGGACTTCCTGGAACTGGTGCGCTCCTCCTGTAGCAACCCAGCGTCTGCACCCTCAGCCTCCAGAACAGCAGAGTCTCTGCTTCTTACTGCAGGAGCCCAAGAAGTGGGCCTAGGCGTATTCCCCACTATCAGGGACATGGTCACGGTTTTGGTGCAAGGTTCCACCTTCACCAAGGGGGATAAGGATCCAACCTGTCCATCTAAGCCTTGAAGAACGATAGATGCGATGCTCAAAAAAGCTTACCGATTGGCAGCACTGTCAGCCCGAGCAGCAAATGCCATGGCCACACTGGTGCTCTACCAGAATCAGTTGGCAGAGAGGCTGCAGGTGAGGGCTGCACAGACACGGGGGAGATCCAGGTGGTGGCTAAGGTGATGACCGACCTAATAAGAGAGTTAGGTCAGGCATCAAGGAGATCATTGGCGGCGCTGGTGGCCGCCCGCTGGCATTTGTGACTGACGCAAGCTAAGGTCGTGGAGACCGAGAAGGTGGTGTTGCTGGATGCCCCAATTACATCAGGGCAGACCTTTGGGGTGACCATTGTTGTGAGCCTTGAGAGGTCCCACAAGGCCACGGAGGTCGCCTCCAAGTTTTCGCGCCTTTCGGCTTACCGCCAGCACCCAAGGTGGCATTGGCAGCACTCTCCCTATTCAGAGAGGACGCTGTCCTACAGGTCAGAATATATGGGGCTAATATATGTTGTTGGGGCTGATGGCAGCCGCCTCAAGAATCCTTCCACTAGGGCTGCTGAGAATATGCCCGCTTCAAGCCTTGGTAAATACGCTCAAGGTGCACCCAGTCCGAGATCGGTACTGGTTAGTGCGAGTGTCCAGACAATGCCGGAAAACACTGGAGTGGTGGCTCCATCGTGGCAATCTATGCCTCCGGACTTCCCTCGGATCCCCTCACAGAAGGGAAGTGATCACTACAGACGCCTCCAGCCTGGGCTGGTGAGCGGTCTGGAATGGGAGAGGAATGAGAGGTCAATGGAAGGGACATTGGCAGCAAGCGCATATAAATGCGCAAGAGCTGCAATCAGTGAACCTGGCGTTATCTCATTTTCACCAGCAGTTAGTGCACAAACATGTGCTGGTCCAGAAGGATAATACAACAGTGGTAGCCTACATAAACCGCCAAGGCGGCCTGCATTCGCCAGGCCTTCAACACGCAGTGCACAGACTTCTGGCCTGGATGCACAGAAACTTGCGTTCCATCAGGGCAGTTCACCTCCCCGGTGTGGACAACAAGGCAGCAGACCTCCTGTCCAGAAGAGCTCCAGACAGCTCAGAGTGGAGGCTGCATCCTCAAGTGGTGATGCAGATTTGGGAGAGGTTTCAACCGGCACGAGTCGACTTCTTTGCGACAGCCAAGTCCACTCACTGCACCCTATGGTTCTCCATGGAGAGGGACGGGGGGGCCCCCTGGGAGTAGATGCGCTAGCTCACCCATGGCCAAAGGGGCTATTGCATTTCTTCTGCTACCATTTTTACCCCTGACACTAGAGAGGATCAGGGTAAAGTGAGCACAGGTTTTGCTGGTTGCACCCAGATGGCCGAGATTGTCGGACCAGCCGTGGCAGCTCCTGCTGTGCAAGGACCTCCTGAGCCAAGCGGAGGGGCTAGTATGGCACCAGAACCCAGTACAGCTCCAACTCTGGGTCTGGCCGTTGAACGGAGCCATCTATTCAGACTAGGTTTGCCAAATGCTGTAGTAGAAACGCTACAGTCTGCTAGGGCGCCGAGCAATAGAGCCCAGTAAGCATATAAATGGAAAGTTTTCCAAGACTGGTGCCTTGCCGAAGGTCACAATCCAGTGACTTGGCCGATTGAGACGATATTAACCTTCTTACAACACCTGTTTGACGCAGAAAAATCAGCATCCAATTTGAAGGTTTACCAGGCAGCAATATCAGTGTGCCATGACAAAATTGACTCATGTCCCTTGGGGCACATGTCATGGCAGTGCAATTTCTTAAAGGGTCTCGGAGACTTCATCCTCCCATGAAATGTATGGTCCCCAAGTGGAATCTAGAACTGGTACTGCAGGCCCTTATGGGCCCCCCATTTGAGCCCATGGTGTCAGCAGAACTGCACCCTATTTCATTAAAAGTGGCATTTTTAATAGCCATTATGTCTGCCAGACGAGTAAATGCGCTGTCCATCGATGACACATGTATGGCTTTCACTGGAAGTGACTCGCGGGTAACATTAAGAACAAATCCATTCTTTTTGCCAAAGATGGTATCCATATTAACCAATCAGTGGTTTTGGAAACTTTCAGACCTCCTCGGCGCGAGTCAGAGGAGGACTGTAGACAACAGACGCTATGCCCAGTTCGGGCTCTGCGCTGTTATTTGGATAGGGCGGCGTCCTGGAGACAGTCCAACCAACTGTTTGTCTGCTACGGGTCCCGCTCTAGAGGTCAGGCCTTATCGAAACAACGTCTAGCGCACTGGGTGACAGATGAAAAGACGGACTCCCGGTTACCGGTGGACATTATGGACCATTCTACCAGGGGCCAGGCAACTTCGTGGGCTTTCCTTCATGGCACCTCCTTAGATGAGTTATGCAATGCTGCTACATGGACAGACCCTCTCTGGACTCTAGAGTTTTGCAGGCTGCATGCCCTTAGGCGTCATGTGGGCTCTGTTGCTATTGCCGTGGGGTGGTACTGTCGGTAATCTGGAGCCTCAACAGCTTCGGTACAGTTTTCCCATTTGGTAATGGTTGTCATTCGAATTGAAAGGGAATGTTAGGTTATTACCATAACCCTGATTCCCTGAAAAGAGAATGACAATCATTACCCTTTTAGGTCGTGCCCCCAGCTGACCTCTGTTTTCGAAAGAAAATGGTAATGTGCTACTGTGAGTAAGTCCCTCTTCAGCAGGAGGTGAGCGGGACTTCCCCCTCACAGCAGGTCCCTGATAGGGCAGCTTTTGTATATTTGTTCAGAGATTGCTGGTTAGAGAGGCTCTTCCCATTCGGTAATGGTTGTCATTCTCTTTTCGGGGAACCAGGATTATGGTAATAGCCTAACGTTCTAACAGTTGAGTGCCAAGGTTCTGTCCACAAGCATTGTCACTTTAACTCTTGACATGTTAATAATTCTTAGCTGACACTATACTCTATGCACAGCTTTGTGTGAACTGCATGATATAGTGCCTCTGTGTTTTTGAAGTTTCACATTTATAGTAGATTAATGCAGTTATTTAAATGATTACAAGTCAGTGCAATAGCTATCTTTTCATTCAAATCTGAATTGTGTTGTTGGAGAAGTATACATTTAAAAATAGGTTTTTGCTCTTGTTTAGCACACATAACACTTCATTCCATCATTTGTAATCATCAGGTAAAATGTTATGCTTGACAATACCGAACAGCTCTTGTTAAAACATGGTGTTCAATGTCTTAGAATGACAAGCATATTTAATCTAAATTGTATTCACATCGAATAAACTTCACCAGCACATATTTGTTTCATAGCTATCTTCTGGTTAACTACAGATTTACATACAGATCAAGAAACATGGATTTAATACTTATTGGTGCTCCCTTGGTTGCATACTAACTTTGGCCACCAAGCCTTGTACAATCAAGCTGTATTCTTCTGACACCGTTTGATCTATCCATTGTCTTTTTTTAGCTAGATTTAAACAATGTATGTTTTACCGCTCTTAATGACAACTGTATCTCCTTTTATCTATTTTACTGCATGTTGTGACTGCTGGAATGTATATTGCTGTTGATGATATCTGAATCACCAGTGAAATGTGTTTAGTTGTCTCAACTTAGCCCCCAGTAGATATTCGTCTACATTACAAAACATAAACCTCCACACAACTTCTTAATGGCAGGAAGACTGAATGGCAGGGACTGTTTGGATCAGGACTGAAAAGCACTCGCAGAGCTGTTGAAGAAGCTCTCATTGTGCATGCCAGACTGTAATGAAATGTAATACTTAAATGCAAAAAATATTCCAATTCATTAGAATGGTCAAGACATTGACAAATTGTACTGCAGATACAATATAAACTGCCTCTTAAAATTGCAGTGTTTCACAATCATGCTTAATTTTACACTTAAATATTCATTGGTGAATGTTGGCTTCCACAGCTTAACATTCTGCGCTGTGCTGCCAGAAAACATGTACTTTTAACTGCAGGTACACACACTTCTTCCCTCCTTGAAACTTGTTGGTCAATCTATCACCTAAAAAAAAAAAAAAAAAAACATTATCCTGTTGCTACCAGAAGCAGCAAGAGGTTATGCATATTTCAGTTTTATTTATTTGCTTATTTAACAAGGAGATGTACCCACTGAGACCGAGACCTTGTTTACAAGGGGTCCTGGAAAACAATAAAAAGACCATTACAAGTACAAGCAGCACAATAACAGCATGTGTGGTTCAAACTTATTCAGCATCAATACAAATCCATATTCTGGAAACAATATTTGCTTAACTGCTATAAAAAGCCATGTCTAATTAAAGACCATTGTGTCCTACCGATTGTGTATTTATCTTACCTAAAAGG
>NC_054537.1:67573644-67691144 GCF_017654505.1 Polyodon spathula
GGCATTTAGTATCTGTTTGTTTACAGTGCTCATTACCTGCAGATGTGTTTCCAAACACTACACATATACTTAATGCGTAAGCAGTAACACTCATGAAACTGTAGGTTATGTTAATTCAACCAAAAAATGTGTTGTGAGGTGCCTGAATTTGCACTGCATTTTTGCAGTTTTTTTGCATGTTTTTTCCATGGTTATATTATGCAGTTACCATAGTTTAACATGGTTTGCCATGTTTGTTTGAATGGTTTAGTGTACCTCTCTGGGCTTCATATTGCTTACCTATGTTTTACCATACTTACATAATGTTTTATTATACTTTTATATGTTTTTCTATGATAAACTATGGTAAGGGTTTTTGCTGTTAGAAAATGTCTCATGGTGTATGGTGGTTTAACACACCAGTATGACATCTATGGTGACTTTGAATCAGAAGTATTTGAATCAGAAAGGAGGAAACTACCAATGAATCTAACAAAGCAAGATAAAACAGCAAAGGAATACCCAAGACAACTTCTGGGTTGATTATTTAAGCCTATTTATTTAAGGCTTGTTATGTTTTCCTTCTTTCTGAAAAAAGGTGTGAATTACATTTTTTTCTTCACATAATAGCTTGAGCAACACACATCTAGAGGGATCATAAGGAATTAATAACTTAATGTAAAAATATACTAGGCCTAAATACTCGTCATAGTGTCTCATTACTTTCCTGAATGCTTTCACATTTTGTGGTGTCACCTTTAAATGATGACCAATGTTAATTAGTTATATAGATTCTATATTACAACACTGTGTGAAAGAACAATGGTTCACAGCCAAACTAATTTCAGTGCAAGAGCTTTTTTATGTTTCAATGGTTTCTATTCATTACAGAAAGTCTGCAACATATATTATTTTAGCCTGGGTCTGCCAGGCACCGTTATTTTCAAATGGGGCCTGACAGTTCCCAGGTTCAGAAATGGTCATTACATTTAATTATCCAAAATAGTTTGCAACCAGAGCTGGTAAGTTTAATGTAACCACTGTTATTTAAGGAAAAAAAAAAAAAAAAAAAAAAATCAATCTAATATCATCAGGTGTCAATTTTTGGCAGATAACAGGTAGGTATTTTCTGACAGCAATTTGTCAACACATTTTATGTTGAGTTGTTTTGTTTTTGGGCTGCTTGCTTAATCTTTTTGTCCATAGATGGCTAGAAAATAGAATTTCTGGAAATCACAAAATGTGTGTGTGTGTGTTGGTAATAGATTATATACCAACTATAGCGCTACTATGGTTATGGTTGAGCATGTTGCTCTATGTTAAACCTCTAAATTTGCACTTTAATAACTTTTGCATGGTGTGTCGGAATTGCCCACATATTTGCATGTTCCACTGAATTGCAATGTTGTGAAAGTGTGGATAGTTTCATGATGTCACCTTGTGTGGTTTCTGAAATCTGGATACCTGATTTTTTGTAAAAATCCCCTTTTATCCCCTATACTTAACATGTTTTTTTTTTTTTTTTTTCTCATGTGCAGGCTACACAGTAGTACATTTCTGCACCAAGCCAACTTAGGTACACATGGTCTGTGCTGAGGTAGGTCCTTTCAAATGTTTGGTTAACAAATGTGAACCGGTTCCAGAGTTATTAATAATAAAAAGATTGAAATTCTCTCAGCAAGGAATCCCACCCCTGAAGGAGCGTGCTTACTACACAAGCTGTTTGCTTTTTGGGTCAGCAAAACTATATATGTGACATCAAGCCACTGGGATCTGTAGTTCTAGGGTAGCCTGTAAACAGTGCAATCACATAGACACACACCCTTGTTTGAACTACTTTTTCATCATTTAAATCCTTTACATTTAACTTTGCGGTCCTATGTTGGACCAGGTCCGACATTACAATTTTCCCTTTCCGGTCAGATGTTGGACCCTGTCTGACATCATCAAAAAGACGTCAAGTACAGGTCTCTAGTCGTTTTTTCTCTGTAAAAAGCTGTGCAGCGGGTGGGACCAGTGACAGCAGGCAGGCAGGCAGACCAGAGGAGAAAAATGGACAATTAAACATTTTTTATTTTTAAATTATTTTCAGAATGGGATAGGGAAACACAGTAGTTCATGCTTTGTCATTGACGTCCTGGAAATGTACTCTTTTAATCTACCCTAGGTATCTAACAGGGGGTCTTCCCCTCCCTTCATGTTGGGATCTTCTTAACCATTTGTGGTGCAATATCAGACCAGGTCCGACAACACAATTTTCCCTTTCCGCTGAAGAGGACCAACACCCCCTGGTCCTGATCTGGTGATGGCTGATGCGGGCTCCAGCTGCTGAAAATGCTGTGCCAATCCTAAAGGAGTGTGTGGTGTGTAATTGGGGAGAAAGACGCTCTGATGACAAGAGCAGGAGGTGGGAAGAGAATGAGTGTCTGGTAATGATGCTTTTATAGCAGTCATAGAAAGGTTCTTGGTGAGTGGCAGATGTGCTGCTGGGATGGCTGCATTCTAGCAGATGCCTGGAAGATGGCGAGCTTGGATTAAATTATGAGAAACTGATATCCAAACAATTGAAGATGGAAGGCGGGAACATTCGTTGATTGTTCCAGTGTTGAAGCAAGGTGTACTGCATTCTGATGTCTTTTCTTGCTTCTGAACATATTTACAGTGCAGTTGAAACGGCCGAGGGAGGATAACATGTTTAGAGATTTTGATACTTCGAAATTGTTAATGAGCTGACAAATGTTCTCCAGTTTGTTGAATGGGAGGCTGGCTTTGGATTTGATGGTGTGCTGAGTGATTCCGAGGAATTCGAGTTGGGTTGCTGGGCAACTGGTTTTATCTTTAGAGTGTGAAGAAAACAGAGTTTGCAAATTGGAGATTGTTTGAGTAGTCTTCAAGTTCTGACCCCCCCCACCCCCACCCACACCCCACCCAGACTCCTAGGATCCTAAGGAGTAGTCTGAGGATATAAGGAGAAAATCATTTTCCCAGCATGTCCTGAACAACTTGCTGAGGAAGGCATGAGTGGGCATGACTTAAAAGCATCTGAATCATATCCACTTTTGTGAGCCAGGCACCGTGGCCTGCTGCTTTGATGGATGGCGTCGGAAGCTGTAATGTAATGGAGGGAGAATTGATAGTGGGGAAGTAGGGTGTTGAGACTAAAAGTGGGACTGCCTCTCAGGGCGGAAATATTGATGATTAGGTGCTTTTCGATGGGGCTAATCCTGAAAACGGGGAATGCAACTGGGTAGGGGCTGGCCATTAATTCTTTGGCTGAATTAGAGAATTGTCGGCTTGAATTAGAAACTTAGTGATACTGGGCTTGGAGGAAGCAGAATAAAGATTTACATATTAATGGGACAGAAGGATATTACGAAAGGTGAATGAGGGACTTCCTGTTCTCAAAAATGTTGTTATGAAGCTGAAGGATGGCATATGTTCACCTGTACTGCACTGGAGAGGAGGGGATGACCATGACTGGAGAGGAGGGGCTGCTGCAGTCTGTTCTGGGACTCTGGGCAAGCAAGTTTGCAGAAGCGCTCTTGCAAGAAGGAGGCAACATGGGTGTAGCAGATATAAAGGTACAGTTATTATTGAACAACGCCATACACTCTCTTCCAGCCAGGATGTTGATATTGTTATCATGCAGGGTTTTTAAGAGTTTAGCCAGTCCTTATAAAATAGCCGCTCCGAAGGCTAAACCAGCTGGTGAAATTAGTCAATTATGATAGACAGGTGAAATTAGAAAAAAGCAAAGCCCTGATTTACGCCCCCTGAATTTCACTGGTTAACATTAATAAACAATGTTGTTTCACTTACCACTGTTTCCTGGAAAGGGTTAATTACACCTTTTTTGCCCCTAAAGCACTACAAATTAATGCACAAGTTTTTGTGGCTGTAGGTCAAAATAATCAAGTTATATGGTTGTTGTACGTCATGGGCGGAGGAGGGGAGAAGGGAAGGGAATGCAAGCCAGCTGACCACATACATTTCTGTGTGTTCTGCTTTCATTTTTTTAAATGGTCAGTTTGAGAAATAAACTTTCTCCAACAGCTGGCCCTGCTTTAGTACAAAGCTCACTCTACATACTGTTTTACATAATGGTAACATTGCTCTTAAATTACTGTGGCTAATTCTTTGGCTGAAGAGATATTATCAGCTCATCATCTAACCATGGAATCTTGTGCAATTAAATCACTTAAACTCCTGACGATGAACAATGTAACAAAATCTATTAGGATGCAAGATGCAAGAGACAAAAAAAATCTATTCGTGTTGACTCAAAACTTTATTTAGGCACTCTATGATTTGACTGGCGAAAGATAACATTGGTTTATTGGAGTTCACAAAGCCAACT
This sequence comes from Polyodon spathula, assembly GCF_017654505.1. NCBI lineage: Eukaryota > Metazoa > Chordata > Actinopteri > Acipenseriformes > Polyodontidae > Polyodon > Polyodon spathula. The sequence goes on from NC_054537.1 coordinate 67,577,981, forward strand.
TTTTTCGGCTTGTTATGGTAACTTTTTCATGTCCTTGTTTATTTAATTCTTGCTTTATTTGCTGTTTTCAGCCCTTCATTAATAAGTTTTCAGGACATTTTGTTAATGGCACGTTGTGGCAAAGTGGTTTGTAGTGCTCCGGTGTATAGGTGATTTGAGGTGCTCCAACAAAGGACAAACACAAAGTTTACCGGTCAAGTTTCTTTAATGCCCTTTAAACAGGGTTTCAAATAATAAAGCTGGCTCTACCCAGCAATGGGTATTGCTAGAGAAAACTGGACTCAAATAATAAAGCTGGCTCTACCCAGCAATGGGTATTACCAGCTACAAAACAAAGGGGTGCAGTCCCGAAATAATAAACACACAACACGTCTCCAAACTGGGTGCTCTGGTGCAGGTGAGGTGCTCTGAGTACTGGTGCTCGTGCGTGTTCAGGTCCGGGCTTCTCGCTGCAGCTCCAGCTTCGTATCAGCTGTCTGGCAAAACAAACACAACACTTTTCAATGAACCCATACTTCTTTCAAGGTTCCGTCCTTGTCTCCTCCCATTAACCACAACAAAAGGAGCCGATTATGGCGTCACGTCCCCTAAAGTACCCTAAGCCCCGCCCCCTCCGATAGCTAGTTCAATCACGTCTCCTCGATGACTCCAGGTACTGTAATGCCGCCCTCTTCCTGAGTGGCCGGCTCCCGACTGTCCCTGGGATGAACTGCCCAACCATTCAGTAGGAAGCCCGCAGCTCCTGTTGTACAGTGCCCTCACCGGTCGAGAGGGAGATTGTTGATTCGGATTTATTCGCTCTCCGTCACACACGTGGATAAGACACAAACCTTAAGTGTATTTTTATCTGTTCTTGTTCTACATTTCCTAAACAACTGTTCATTTTAAGCTACTTTTTTTTACACAACAGTACTCACGCGTTTGGTCACCATCACAACTGTTGCAAGAAACTGGAGTTCATGTATGCTGCTGGTGTTAAAATAGCTGATGAAGACACATTAGTGTCGAAACACAGTGTTTGTTTTACAACTATGTCCTTTTTTAAAATCAATAAAGAGATTTTGATGAAGAATATAAACGAGCAGCAGTCAAGTATTTCAACCTCTTTGAAGAAAAATTATGAATTTCGTTTGGTAAGCCATTTAAATAGTTTGGCTGAAAGAAATTTGAAAGCTTGCATTGGAGTAGAGACTTTACTTTAATTTTGTGTGTATGTATATATATATATATATTATGTCATTATTTTTTTGAAGTGGATATTGTCTATTCATCAGTTAACACATAAAATTGAGTCTTCCGAGCCAACCGTGGGCCAAATGAAGGTCTTATTGACTCTCATCCTTTTTATAAATAAATGAACTGAAAATGAATTATTTAAAACTATAAGGAACTATTTCAAGGTTAAGGACAGATTGCACACTTATTCACAGCAAGCATTATGGACCATTGCCACCTTTCATCATGATAATATGAACCATAACAGATGTTAGGCCAGGTGCCTTAATAGAAATCACGGTCTGAATAAATAAATAGGTAAGCAAAATCTATGGTTGCTATGGCAATGTAGGATTCTGGTTTATATACATGACATTTTAATTAATTATCATACATCAAAAATTGAGTATTGCAGTTTAAAACAAAGATAGTCTGTGATTGAACAATGCAAAAGTTGTTGAAGGGAAAATGTATGCTTAATTTGAAAATGGATACGTCAAATAAAAAGACAAAACAAAGAACAAAATACAGAAAATATGGAAGTAATAGTGAACCGATTAACTTTTGTAGCTTTGTTTCATCTATCTAAAATACATATTTCTTTATGTAATTTTTTTTTTATTTAAAATATTTAACCTTTATGTTGGCTGTCCAGTGACTTGACAAAGGACATACAGTATGAGACAGTGTCTAAGATTCAATTTAATGAGCACATTATATCACTGTGTTTTGACCTCAGCTCTAATCACCAGCACTGGAGTGTATTTTAATGAGGTCAGCAGTGGTGGATGTAAATACTGACACTCTTTAACTGTATATTAATCCAGTCTGGGTTTTCCCCAGTCAGGGTTATTTATAGACCCACTTAACAGTATGGCACATAATAACAATACAGTTTAGAGCCTAACAATTCCATATATTTTATATATGACTAGAAATAATTGTCCCCCTTCTTTTTCTGACATATGTATTTGGGCCTTTCTAAATCCTCCTGGCAGTTGAAATCATATTAACTTGTCTTTCTGTCTGGCCCCTCATTCTGACAGCACAGTCCAGTGGTTCTGAATCGCTGTTAGTGCTACTTTCCTGCATTATTAATTGGCCTGCTATAATTGTAAGCATCTCCAATTCAATGCTTAAATGGTGGTGAAACAAATTAAAAGCTAGAGCTTTTTAAGGAGTGATGAAATCAAGGGAGACATACCTCCACTGTGACATGATGCAGTTCCCCGTGCCTGTAATTGATTGCCAATGCACATAGAAACCACTTCTTTCCACCCAAGTTCTACAACAGGAAGATATGACAGGAGGAAACAGCTGAGCATTTGATCTTAGCAACTTTTTCCTCAAACAAGCAATACAAGAGTATGATTTCCCTGTGTTTCTGTTGTTTAAAAAAAAGAAAGAAATGCTTCAGATTTAAATGCAATATCATTGTAATCTGCTCTTTGTGCAAAGAAGTGCCTCAAATCCATCAAAACCACTCCTTCTAACAACGTTTGATGTTTTATTATTGCACTGCTTCATGCCCAATGAGCAAGGTGCATTTACATGATGTACCATGTAATGAAATACTTGTTTTTCTTAAAATGTTGCTGACTTTTAAATGGCATATACTGTACAGCAATATGCCTGAAGCAGGACATGTCTCATGTGCCAAAACAAACACAAAGAAGTTGACACCATAATGAAATTGGCAATGACTATAAATGTAATAGGGGTTATAATAAAGTATTAATAGGGACATTTAGTTAAATAACCACATAAATAAATACATAAATATATACAATTTGTTAAAAAAAATGCTGATATTCTAGACAAGCTTTGAAATGTATTAAATATACAGAACTGTTTTTTTTCTCAATGTATTCCTGGTTTTACCCTTTCCTTAATGCTTACACAAAATAAGGTAGAGACCAGTTACAGCAACACATGTCCAATGAACATAAGGTCTTAATCCAGTTTCTCATCACAATACATGTTTGCATCTTTTCACTTGTTTCGCTAACAGATAAATAGATTGAATTCTTAAATATCTTGAATTCTTTCTGGAAAAATTGACTTGTGTTTAGACATCAGTGTGTAGTAAAGTATCACATTGTGTAAATCTATGACCACAGGATTAAACAAGCAGACCATCCTCAAGTAGTAATAAAAAAAGACATTTATTGTGCCTGGTATTAGTTTGAATGTGTAAGTTAGTTACTGTATTATAGTACATCTGTTAGTTAGTGTAACTATAAGAAGTATTTGAGGTAGGTCTTTGACCTTTGTGTATCCTTTGTTTGTAGATTTAATTATAGACAGCAGATGAATCAAATTTGTACAAGATTTACACTGTTTTCAAGGCTGCTTCATTTAATGTGGCTTTAAATTTAGATTTTTGCTTTTCAGAAATGTGGACTGTGGTTGTAACCCCTGATAATTTTTGGAGTCATGTTACAATATTACATTGTCACTAAAGAGATTTAAGCACACTGCATTTGTGCTCACAAATCTGCCCGGAGTCAGCTTTGTCCCATCTCTATACTTGGAGCAAAGAGTGCTCACTGACTCAAACTAAAATGCTCAAATGCTTGATGAAGGTTTTGCCGAGTGTCCTCTAGTGAATAGTTTCAATCAATTTAGGACCCTCAAGACTGCAGATAAGTGAACTGGGATTTGAAAACCCTTTTCATTTTAATATTACATCAATTTAGACTGAAGTCAATGCTAAAGTGCTTAAAAAACAAACATTTCAAGTGTTTCGTAGCTTTGAAACTTCACTGAATGTTACCTTTTATTACATTATTCATTGCCTGGACTAGATATTTATTCCAGTTCAGCTATAGAGCTTAATGTATTAGTGTAGCTGGGAATACCATCTTATCTATGTTTTCAGTGCACATGTATTTATTAATGATTATAAATGTTGTTGTTATTATACTTATGGTTTTATTTATTAATCAAACAACATTATTTTACATTTACACAGAACAAAAATATAAACGCAACATGTAAAGTGTTGGTCCCATGTTTCAGAGCTGAAATAAAAGATCCCAGAAATTTTCCATGCGCACAAAAATCTTATTTTTCTCAAATTCTGTGCACAAATTTGTTTAGTGAGCATTTCTCCTTTGCCAAGATAATCAATCCACCTGACAGGTGTGGCATATCAAGAAGCTGATTAAACAACATGATCATTACACAGGTGCACCTTGTGCTGGGGACAATAAAAGGCCACCGTAAAATATGCAGTTTGTCACACAACACAATGCCACAAATGTCTCAATTTTTGAGGGAGCATGCAATTGGCATGCTGACTGCAGGAATGTCCACCAGAGCTGTTGCCAGACAATTGAATGTTCATTTCTCTACCATAAGCAGCCTCCATTGTTGTTTTAGAGAATTTGGCAGCACGTCCAACCGGCCTCACAACCACAGACCACATGTAACTACACCAGCCCAGGACCTCCACATCCGGCTTCTTCACCAGCGGGATCGTCTGAGACCAGCCACCCGGACAGCTGATGAAACTGTGGGTTTTCACAACCGAAGTATTTCTGCACAAATTGTCAGAAACTGTCTCAGGGAAGCTCATCGGCGTGCTTGTCATCCTCACCAGGGTCTTGACCTGACTGCAGTTCAGCATCGTAACCGACTTCAGTGGGCAAATGCTCACCTTCCATGGCCACTGGCATGCTGGAGAAGTGTGCTCTTCACGGATGAATCCCGGTTTCAACTGTACTGGGCAGATGGCAGAAAGCGTGTATGGTGTCATGTGGGCGAGCGGTTTGCTGATGTCAACGTTGTGAACAGAGTGCCCCATGGTGGCGGTGGGGCTATGGTATGGGCAGGCATAAGCTACAGACAACAAACACAATTGAATTTTATCGATGACAATTTGAATGCACAGAAATACCGTGACGAGATCTTGAGGCACATTGTCGTGCCATTCATCCGCCGCCATCACCTCATGTTTCAGCATGATAATGCACTGCCCCATGTTGCAAGGATCTGTACACAATTCCTGGAAGCTGAAAATGTCCCAGTTCTTGCATGGCCTGCATACCAGACATGCCACCCATTGAGCATGTTTGGGATGCTCTGGATCGACGTGTACGACAAGGTGTTCCAGTTCCCGCCAATATCCAGCAACTTTGCACAGCCAATGAAGAGGCGTGGGACAACATTCCACAGGCCACAATCAACAGCCTGATCAATTCTATGCAAAGGAGATGTGTCGCGCTGCATGAGGCAAATGGTGGTCACACCAGATACTGACTGGTTTTCTGATCCACGCCCCTACCTTTTTTTTAAGGTATCTGTGACCAACAGATGCATATCTGTATTCCCAGTCATGTGAAATCCATAGATTAGGGCCTAATGAATTTATTTCAATTGACTGATTTCCTTATATAAACTGTAACTCAGTAAAATCTTTGAAATTGTTGCATGTTGCGTTTATATTTTTGTTCAGTGTAGTAGTATATATATATAGTTAAGTGAAACTTTGAGCTCTATATTATAATCAGGAAGAATTTAGTAAACAGGTTTATATATATATATATATATATATATATATATATATATATATATATATATATATAGATATATATTTATAATATATTAGTAATGAACATAATGCATTTAATAAAAAATGATTTATAGAATTGAACATTTCCATTGAAAGTGCAGTTTTTTCTTTAGTTGATTCATTATACTTCTTGTAATTCTTGGTTTGTTCATTACATTTTAAAGTAAAATACAACTGGCCATTTTTATCATGACACAACACAAATTAATATGCCTTTAAATCACTCAAACCCTTCCTCACAAGACCTGCAACAGTATCAGGTGACAGTGCTTTATTTAAAAAAATATTATTATAGACCTTTGTTATCCAGTGTGATGAGGTATCCATACCAGATGTGTGCTACCGCTTCACAGTGGCAAGAAAGACGTTATTTGCATTATGGAATACCTGGTTACATATCAAACTGACTTTATGACTGGACAACGTGGAGAACTACTGGGCCATTGTGTAAGAAACAATTTAAAGCAATGCAGGGCACAGCATTAGAGATGATACCATCGCACCTGGATGAATGTATGTGGAGACAAAGGTACGGTAGTAATTGTCGAGATGCATTTATAAATATTCTGCATCAGATCACATACAGCTGTGCAGGGGGTGGGACCAGTGGCAGCAGGCAGGCAGGCAGACCAGAGGAGAAAAATGGACAGTTTAAATATTTTTTTTTTAAAACTATTTTCAGAATGGGATAGGGAAACGCTGTAGTTCATGCTTTGACATTGACATCCTGGAAATGTACTTTTTTATCTACTCTAGGTATCTAACAGGGGGTATTCCTCTCCCTTCATGTTGGCATCTTCTTAATGGAATGGCTTGCTCTCCCTGTGGGGCAGTGGCGGGTGCAGGCCTCTGGGCAGGTACAGCTGGAACTGGTATCCCACTAACTAGCCAAGTTTGCGGTAACCATTACCATGCCTTCCAAGCCCCTTACTCTGAGGTTGGCATAACTTTCTCTAATTGTGCTGGTTCTGGGAGTTATTTCGATGTAAAGTCTAACCCTTAGCGGTCCATTTATTCAGCGCTCGTCAGGCTCGTCAGGCTCGTCAGGCTCGTCAGGTCCAATTTATTTTCACATGCGCTGTTTATTTTACACGCGCTGTTTATAAATATTTTTTTTTCAGAGTAAAACAGGTTCAAAAGGCAATGAATTGCAAAAAACACTCAGTACTGTATCTACAGCCAAGCCCCACCCCTTGCTTGCTGTATTTTTCACATACCTCTTTATAGATGTGCATACTGATAAATCCTCTCGTGATCACTCGTTTTATCACCAAACTCCTCAATGATGCAATCCAAGTCATTATTTTATTACTATAACATCTCAAAAAGCTCTGCAAATGTCTGTGATATTCTTTGAGCCCTGGATACAGAAGCAGCTACCTCCATTGTTATGTCCGTGTTATCTCTGTAATGCATGGGGCTATGAGAAACGCCCTTTTTTTATTAATTTTTTCGGTTTCGTTCAGCTCCTACCGGTCTCACTCGGCCATTGAAAGGTTTTCTCAGCTTTTTCCGGAGAAAAAACAACTAGATACCTGTGCTTTATGTCTTTTTGATGATGTCGGACAGGGTTGGACTGGAAATGGAAAATTGTAATGTCGGACCTGGTCCGACATAGGACCGCAAAGTTGATAGACAGGGTGTCCGGGGCACAAAGGACCAATAACTATAAAGGGTGCTGTACCCCATCTTGGGGATAACTTCCCTTGAGCTCTGCGATGGAAACTCTGTATCAGTGTTCACTCGCCTGCCAACAGTTTGGTAGCACAGACATTTTGGTCATGCCGCTTCTTATCCTCTTCTTGTCACTGTCATGTCTTCAGGTGAGTATATGATTATATCGACAAGGTAGATAAGTAAGGAATTGGTTACTTGTCCCCCTAGACATCTCTGCATAAGGTGCAGGAAGTTAGCAGGAGTGTTACACAATCCAAATGGCATCCAATCAAATTCATATAGTCCCAAAGGAGTAGTGAAAGCCATCTTCTCCCTGTCCTTTGGATCCACTTCTACCTGCCAGTATCCACTGGCCAAATCCAAAATCGAGTACCAGGCCACCTTCTTCAGGCTCGTCAGTGATTCTTCTATTCAAGGGAGTGGGTAAGCATAGTTGTGGGTCACTGCATTAAGTTTCCGATAGTCCATACAGAACCTCCAAGACATGTCTTTCTTCTTCACTAGGACGATCAAAGGACTGGTGCCATCCCATACTACACTGCTCTCTAGCATCCTGGTTAACAGGGGTCTCAGTTCTTGATATAACATGGGTGGAATGGGATCTGATGCAAGACTGCATCGGTCCTTCCGAAATTGTCTTCATCACTTGCGAATACTTTCTTTCAATGATTCAACAATACCTTTAACCTCCCAGCTGTCCATTTATGTTGGTAATTTCCATGTTAAAAATGTTCTTTTTTTGCAGATTTTTCATTCTTAGCCCTCAAATAAGCATAATGCCATATTTAAAATGAACAATTAAACATAAAATAGTTTATTTTCTAACTTACCACATAAAGCACTACTTCAAAACAAACGAGTGTAAACATGTATACGTATATACAAAACTGTAAAAACAAAAGTAGTTTTTAATTAAAAATGAAAGTAACATATGTTTTCTCTTGTTTGTTTGATCTGTGTGTCACTCGGTGCAGCACAGAATCCAAGTTAAGCTGCTGCAGCCTGCTGCTTTACAGTTTTCTGATCAAAATGTTTCTGTCGAAGTGCTGTTATTAGCTTCTGATGAAATCTCTCCTACTTATATTTTCCCTTGGTGCATTCCTTGTACAAAACAAAAGAACTGATGGCTGCTAGGTCCAGTAGACACAACAGGTTTGTATATAAAAATAAAACAGAATATTGTAGGTATATATTAACATGTATTGTTAAAAGCAGTCAAAATGAGTGCTCTGGCATTTTAGATACAGAGGATTTATAACTTTTTTTTTTTTTTCAGAGCCTGCCTTTCAAATGCCATCATGGTATTTAATACATATAGCTAGGAAAAGTCAAGAACGCACAACCGTGCATCTTTCACACACGCAGAACTTTACATTTTAAAAGTGAAAACTGTTAAAATGACTGCCGTGGCGACTCTAGTGTTAAACTAGTTGGGTCAAGGGTCTGACCAATCTGAACCTTGTGTCCCATGCTGCAATTTATAATCCTATTTTATTTATACACTGGCAGTCAGGGTGACTCTGGAAATAGAGCCACTAATTCGGTCCTCCTTCACCCTTAGTGGTGAGCAAGGATCCTAAGCAAAAGAATACAAAAAAGCAGGTATCAGAATTGCACACAAAACTCCGTCTCCATCGATTGTAATCCTTCTTGGGCTATCTTTGCTGTTTCCTCCGATATCTTCTACTCTTGAATTCGTTCCTCAGCACTCAATGCATTCATTAGATTTCATAAGCAATGTTTTCATTTACTACAGCAGTGATAGCTTTCTGATTCCGTGAAACAATAAAAATCATCTTCCTTCTTTTACTAAAGTTTGCCAAATGTTTAGTATTTGTTGTCTAACAGTGACAAAAATGCTACTTCTCTTGTTTCTCAAGCAATTCTTTGTCCACTTCTGAATGGTTCCCATGTTTCTTTTCTGTTCAGTGTCCGCATTGTTTACTCTCGCAGTCCCCTTGCTGGAGTCCAAAAAGCATGGCCAACTTCCTGCGCGCCCATGTTCTCACGCCTGCCCAGTTCGACTCCTCTCTATTTTTGGTTCTGGTTTTATAACAATCTGTCAAATGATGCAGAATGGCATGCACCTGTGGCAATTAAAGTCTGGATCCTGGGAAAGGTACATGACTGATTGTGCTCAATTATTAATTTATGAAACACACAAAAAGATGACCAATACACACGCATATTCAGAACAGTATATGCTTAATCTAAATAAATCACTGTGTCAGTTTGCCCTCCCCTTGGGGATATTTATGTATGTGTTCATTTATATTAATTGTATTGTATTATTATTATTATTATTATTATTATTATTATTATTATTATTATTATTATTATTGTTGTTAGTCGTTGTAGTCGTAGTAGCATTATCATTGCATGTATTTGTGTGTGGGTGGACGAAACCTTCTGTCATTGTTGTTTGAGACTGGCGAAATGCCGTCCTCATAAAATGTGGTTGGCAGGGATGGGGTTGAAACCCATGCTGAGTAGCCCGTGGGAATGTGGCTGAAGCCTTAATAAGGTCATTGTTTAATGAGTAATTAATGCTCCAGCCACGGTATAAAAAGACCCACTCAAAGCTCAGAGTGCAAGAGTTTAGAGGAGTAAGAGTGAGAGTAAGAGCTACAAAATAAGTGAACACAGATACTTGTTTGGAGAAAGTATTATTGTTAGCGTGTGTGTTATATTACTTTGGCCAATGTGCCCTTTATTTTGTGTTTGGTTAAACTGTTTATTTTGTTCATTAAATAAAACCTTGAACGCCGTAGAGCCTCAGTTTTGCCCTTACGTCTGTGTTGCTTGGTTTAATTTCCTGGTCTAACGTCACTACTGCAGCCCTCACTGTCACAAACAACAAAATTGAAACAATATCTTAATAATAATAACAATTTAAGCAAAACACACACCTGCACACAATAATTATAAATGATAAACCACCCCATACTCTAAATTAGTCACTTAGTAAATTAAATTAGTCATTAGTAAATTAGTGACATATACAGTACATAGCAAATGTTTTGTGCCACCTCAATAGACCAAATCCTAATTCTGTAGCTTTTTCCTTTTTTCCTTCTTTTGTGATATCACCAACTACAGATTCGGTTTAAAGGCTGTGGCTCTTCACTATACAGTGGCATTCAGTTACCTTAGCCTTGAGGCCCCAGTTATCAGCTTTGCCTGGTAATCCACTGGATTTTAAGTGTCTTCAAAATCAAACTAACTATTGAGTTGACCATTTTTTGGAAGGTCAGTGCTTTGTCAACACTTTTGGGAGGAGTACATATGGGCAGGAGAAATCAATATGATTTTATCCTATATACATATTATTATTATTATTATTATTATTATTATTATTATTATTATTATTATTATTATTATTATTATTATTAAGATACAAAAAACACAAATTGTTCAAAAAGTGTTAACACTAACACAGAAACTAACAATCATTTATTGTTAGTTATAATTGATATATAATTGATATATTATTGATAGTTGAATGCACAACATGCCAGCAAAATATGTGAACACTCACTTGAATAGACAACCATAACTCTTTACACTTAAACTGGACATGCAAGTCATTAGAAAACCTTTTTTTTTTTCTTAAATAGCTAACAAAATATAAAACAACTAATTAGGAATGAGACATGCAAGTAGCTTGTAGTACTCTAATTGGGCAACAGAAGAATCACGCTGTTCACATAACCAGTTGAACAACAGCAGGAAAATACAGTCGCCACCGCAACATCCTCTGTTACACTAGTTGTTTATGTTGACATCTTGCACTTTCAGTAATCAGTATTCTCATGTGCACTGAAGCTTCTTGGGATGTTTTGTCATAACATTCTAAAGTATTTTTTTTTTTTTTACTATGTCTCAAAAACAAATTATAACAAAACCAAAGAAAGAAAGAAAACTAAAAAAAAAACCTAAGGCTCCCATGATATAGATCCCATTGCAGTTGGAAACTGTGTTTGTTTTAGGAACAGTCATGTACAGCAGTAAAAAAAAGAGAAATTTAGAAATACTATTTTTCATGTAGCACCGCATCACCAGGTAGTAATCCCAATATTGTACAGACAGATCAGGTGTCCTATGCATCTCATGTGCACCTGAGCCATATTTACAATGTTACATGGGATGGGCATTAACACCAGCATATTGATTACAAACGACTGTACCTGTTCTTAACATCTTGCAACAGATACGGGACAAGATAATAAATGCCCTGATGAGGATGACATGTTCTTGTTTCACAACTAATTATAACGTTTAAAAGGACAAAACAGGCCAGCCTTGTAGACTGTGGACATAATTTCAATTCAGTTTCATTATCTGCAATAGCTTTCATTCACTCTGTATTTCTGCCAGACTGACCCAGGGTGACGCTACATGCGTTTTGTTTTACTCTCCATGTGGTTTATCTTTCAGACTAGAAAGACACCTCTTCATTTTCACTACTTACCATTATTGTGAAATACAGTGGGTTCTGAATGTAACATTAGCATCTGAAACCCCCTGCCCTGCCTCACTCAGGTATGTGAATGTTATGCTGCTAATCTACCTTTCATCTGACTTTAGTTCTGAAGTCATTTCTAACTTTGTATTGGTAACGATTAATGCACTGCCCTTTTACCTTTCAGCCCCTCTTTCAAGTCATAAATAATGTGAAGAAAAACATTGAGATCTAACAGTTGTATGAGTTACAAGTGAAATGAACTCAGCAGGCCACAGTATCCAGTGTACCAGGAAGACCTCTCCTAGATAGAGGCTTATTTAACTATTTTTCTACTACATTTTTACTTGACAGGTTTTGGAGTTCATACTCTTTAAGCACATTATACCCTTAAATAGTTATTTAATATATATACATATAAATACATATTATACAATATATAATATATATTACAGTCTTACAGAGTAAATAGCGAGTTTCTGAAAATATAGCATTATAAGTCCCCACATGTTGCTACAACTGTTTAAATAATATACCTGGATTTTTTTTCTTTTCATTGTTAACATTCTGATAACTTTTTACACTTATAACTTTAACCCTTCTGGTAGTACGAACGTACCGGTACGGTCACTGCTCAGTCACAAAAATGTCAAGTGTTTGTGAACCGGCAAAAATCACTCAGTGAGAAAGAAGTATTAGTAGTAATACTGAATTCAGATTCCAATTTAAATTCAAATACATACAGTTCATCCACTGAATCGCATGTCAGCGAGTGTGTCAGTGAAGACTTAAGCGAAGAATATTTACCATCAACAGTTGTAGTAATGGAGACATGTAACACTATATTTTTCGGAACCCCGCTACTTACTCTTTAATATAAGGTATGGGTTATCGTTTTGTTAATTGGGTAACTTGACCACTATAAAAACTTACTTTCTTTGCAACAACCATCCTCAATGTCACTTTTGAATACAACTTGCAAGATCAGTCTCTCTACTGAGGAAATCAAGTGCTTTTTGATGAACCCTGTACTTTCAGTACTAATTCGGGCGCAGGCATTTCTAAAGGGACTAGTACAGCTTCACAGATGTAGCTTTTTCCCTGATTCTGACAGAAAATCAATTGCTATGATGGATTCACACAGTGATACCAAAGAATGCATGTTTTTGGAAGACTGGATAGCACAACAAGCATTGCAATAAATCATGTTCAGGAATAATCTTGTTTCAAGTATTTCTACATCATATTTGCGAGGATGATCGGCAACCATTTCAAGGATTGTTTGAGAGTTCAGCCAGGCCCAAGTTTTGGTTTTCCAAGTATATGAAGTTTATTTGGATAAACTGGATAATATAATCATTAATGTCAAGAGAGTAAAGAAAAATACCTTGGTTTAATGTTAAACTAAATGGAATGGCTGTAAATCATATAACATAATGAATGTGTGCCTATCATCTGACGAACCAAAACACTCATTAGAAAACAACTGTTTAAAGGTGTATAAATATGTAACCAATATTTTTAAATATTACTGATCACAAATTCATTATGAATTCAATTAATTCTGAATATATGGCCATATTTATGTTTTACTAGATTATTAATTAGAAACAGGTTCTATTCTTATGAAATGGATTTTAATTTGTGGCCATTCTACAAAGGTGCATAACTGGCATGGTATTCCATTGTATGGACCATATTAACGTGGTATTAACACAATAGTAAATTTGTAAGGCTGCAGTGCACTTGCCAGCTAATGAATACTGTAAGGTTTGTGTGCTGTAGGATAAAGTGTAAGTGCCTGTATTCTTTTGGAGTCAGACATACAAAGAGAAGCTGAGCAGGACTGACACAAATAGAATACAAGAGACAGTGCTTAGACATCCGTACAGTGAGTAGTGAATAGAATAAACATAACAAACAGTCCCCTAGAAAGTTCTGCTATTACAATATGAGAAGACAACAATGTATTAGAGATTCAGCAATAACTGATTAATCAATTATTGATGGCTTTTATTTTACGAGTCTCAATTAAAAATGTATTTATCAATGAATTGCCCTAGTTCCCTATTTGGAGCCTCACGCCTCACCTTGATAGCTAACCAGTATCAGCTTTTGTATTTGCTTTGTGGTGAGAAATGTCAGAGTCTAATAATTCAGAAATCTTCTTGCATTTAATGATAGCTTTAATAGTTGTAATAGCTTTCTCAATGTAAATAATGATATTACTATGTATGTGCTAATATGCAAATGCTTGTTTTCAAGTATACTTGAAGGCTTTTGTGAAGGGTTTACCTTTTTTAATAAAATATTCTCAGTGCATTGATTATTCTTGATTTAATACTGAAATTTGATTTGGAAATTGGTTTGAGATAACACCTTTAGTAATACTGAATTCAGATTCCAATTTAAATTCAAATACATACAATTCTTCTACTGAATCGCATGTCAGCGAGTGTGTCAGTGAAGACTTAAGCGAAGAATATTTACCATCAACAGTTGTAGTAATGGAGACATGTAACGCGAAATTGGTTTATATATATATATATATATATATATATATAGCTAATAGAAATGACTAATGTGGGTATTTAGTCCACGCATACTAATTTCACAAATGTTATTCATTTATTTATTCTTTTATTTTTTTAATTTACCTTTACCGGTTATGCCACTCGGGAGCCCCCTTATTCATTTATTTAGATTTTAAACATCAGTAGGTCAAATAGCCTTCAGTCTCTGTTCACTGCTGATGATGGTAACAAGTCAAATAGAGTGAGATTGTTCCCTCCGGAGCCTGATATATGTATACATATGTGTGCCTGTTTGTGGTAGTTAAAGATGTGAATCCATGTCCTCATCAACTTGACAGTTGTTTATATATATATATATATATATATATATATATATATATATATTTATTATATGCTTATGCTGTAAACATTGGCTGTAGCTGGGTTTCCTGGCTGTTAGTCATCATTCTTGTTTGAATTATTGCTAAATGATATATTTTATGATCTGTAGAGAGGTAAAGAAAACAGTGTAAGAACATATTTGTATTTCTCACTAGGCATCTATGAAAGTTAAGACCTGTTAGTTTCCATTGACATTTCTTGAAGTTTATAAACCAGAACTAAGATTTTTTGTCTGCCTTATACTAACTCATTAGTCTCAATATCAAAGATTCACACATTAAAATTGAAAATAATGAGGGACATTTAATGCTTACTGTAATTTTAATATACAGAAAATGGGAGATCATGTTATACTGTTTAATGATGTAAAACCTGTACATACATTGACTATTTAAATGAAGGCTCATTAGCCCCAAGCACACTAAACTCTGAGACTATCATGACATCTCATGCTTTTTATGAGAGTGGTAAATTAATTCAAGTTTAGCGTGAAAACAGTAACTAATAATTCAGAGATTCTGCTAATTTTTTATTGTATTTATTACGTTCTGGTTTAATAAATGATAATAATAAAGACATAAACAACAAAGCAAACAAACAATCATCTCATTAAGAAGTACACTATTTCTGTTGTGTGCTATAAAATGAGCTTCTGTTTCAGAGTATTGTGGTACAACCGTGGGATTTTAAATTCTGTCTCATTCAGAGTCCTTTTTTTGATCACTTGTCATCAGTCATTTTTTCTAAGATTTCTTTTTTTTTTGTTAACATTAAAGTATTGTGTTGTTTACAGATGATTAGACCATAGAATTTGTTTTGTTTTTTTAATTCACTACATGAAAAGTGAAAAAGTAAACGCTGTGACAATGTTGTATTACTTTAGAAGCTCTTTACTTCTCTGCACATAGGGACATTATTGGACATTAATTTACTGTTTTGCTGTGTGATAGGCAGAGAAGGGTCCGAGTTGTAATTTGACCTTCTGATGCTAGAGATTGCTGAGCAGCCCAAGTGTGTCACTTTTTCGAATGGCTGAACAGAGATTGATTCAGTATTACTGGAAGTCGGCCATCTTAGGTAGTGGCAGACAGTGATTTGTGTATGGAGAACTTTCCTCTGTAAAGGTGTCATTTTGAACACGAGCAGTTTGCCATTGGTGTTCTGTGATTACAAGGCCGGTGCCCCAGACATAAATAGGAAACTCACTGTCTTACAAGAGTTTGCTGGAGAATGGAGACAAAAGGGATGGGACGGGATGGGAATGCATGGGATGGGACAGGACATTTGTGTAATGTTTCATAACTTTGCTGAGGGGGATTCCGGGTCGAAGCCGGAAAAGATTCTGAATTCATAGAATACTTTTATCCATGCAAAAGCACAACCGGCGCATGTGCACAGAACACTTCACAAAAGCACCAGCATTTTTTTTCACTTTGTTGTTGTTGTGATTGTTTGCCCCATTTGATTTCACTAAAAAAAACAACTGTAAATATTGAGAGGAATAGTAGTTCCTCACACCAAGTTATCAGCGATGACTATACAGCAAGGATAGCTTACGTGTTTTCAGGGTATTGACGTAGCAAAAGTAAATCAGCTAAAATCACCATTTCACTTGTATGTAGTTCCCAACACTTAGGTAAAATGTAGAAAAAAAAGTCAATACCTGTCATAGAGTAAATAAGTCGCCAAAGTAAGGTAAAAATGTCCTTCTCCTTTTTCTCCCAGCGTATTTATTTGCAGACCCCTAGCACTTTATACATGCATATGTATATTAGAGCACACCTGACTTTAATGACAATTAACTTGTTTTGTCAACATGGCAATATGGTAGTGAATGCATTTATTTTGACATCTGTATCATCTATATAAAACGATTTATTGATATTTTAGCATGGATTAGTCACATGCATCGCGCGCACACACACACACACACACATTCGCGCACACAAAAATATATTTTTTGAAGACCCCGAGGAGTTTTATCTACACATATGTATACTACAGGACATCCAAGTTTTAATGGCAATTAACTTGTTTTGTCAACATAGAAATACACCAGGAAATGCACTTATTGTGAAGTCTATATCATTTATATTAAATTGTGTATTTCTATTTTAAAATGGAACATTTGCCTGCACAAAATAGACAAGCAGTATTTTTAAGAAAGATGAAGTCAGCCAGCTGAGAATTCTTGGGACTTTGTTATATTTTGGGGATTTTTCGAGTCATTATTCATCATCATCTTCATCATCATCATCATCATCATCATCATCATTCTGAGATTCTGATCTTCAGCTCTGAAAAATGTTGGTTTCCTAACACTCATTAACTATTGGCGCAAGGAAGTACTGTTTCTCTCGATACTGTTTGATGAGAGTAATGCTATTTGTGGCCCCCACTGGACAAAAAGAACATACATTTTTCTGAGAATAAGCTATGCTGAAGGCTATCCTATATATTTTGTAACAGTAAAACATTAATAGCTACTGAAATAAATGAATATATAAATGAATACATAGACCTTTCTTTCTTTCTTTCTTTCTTTCTTTCTTTCTTTCTTTCTTTCTTTCTTTCTTTCTTTCTTTCTTTCTTTCTTTCTTTCTTTCTTTCTTTCTTTATCTTGATAGCTCTTTATAAATACTGGCATTTAATAATGTGTGAAAATAAATACTCAACAGTTGTTGTTCAATTGTGTATTAGTGAAGATTTTTGTACATAAAGGTTGTCATACTTTCACATATTTTTACTTTCAAAATAAAATATATATTATAGTGACACGAACAATTGCTTTGTTTGTCTTGTCTGTCTTTTATGCGTATTGTAAGGGGAACAGGTCACGCCATTAGTTAGCATGGGAAGGGGGAGTAATGTGTGTTGTTGATTTTGGGGGTTACTTGTGGATGTGACTTGTTAGTGAGCCTGACAGTGGCGGGAAATGACGGGAGGTTATATAATAAGGGGGTGCATGAGCCTAGGGACTGGAGACAGTCCAGTGCTGAACTTAAACGAGAAACTGTGGGTGTGATTGAGTGAGCGTATGAGCTGTGACCAGAAGGAATTTGCAGTGAAAGTTCCAACACTAAAATGTAGGGTTATTATTTTGGTGCCATGAATTCTGGCCCCTGACAGGAATTATCTGTAGTTTCAAATAAAACAAACATTTGGAGAATTCAACACCATCACTCTGAGTACTACTTCCTAAGCATGACAATGTTACAATATACTAAATTAATGGATTAAGCTTATTGTAATAGTTTGCAAAATCAGATGAAAGCTTTAAATACAATCAGGATAATACATAATCATTATTTACAAAATCTTGTTCACCTTATTACTTGTTAAAAACTGTAACTTTACTGCTATACTACTTGCAAATGTTGTGAAGTGGAAGTACAAACTTTGTAGCCTGAACGCTAGGGCATCTGCATTGCAAGCTGCATTGGACCCATGTCTTGGGTTTGATTTCCACACAGGGTTTATATTGCAAACCTAAAAAAAAAAAAACTTATTTTTTTCATGTGTAACAAACATATTTTTTATGTGAAAAAAAATAGTTGATATAAATGACACTTTCATTGAACATACACACTTTTGCATACATAACTTTAATGTGTGTGTGTGTGTGTGTGTGTGTGTGTGGTGTGTGTGTGTGTGTGTATGTATATATATATATATATATATATATATATATATATATATATATATATATATATATATATATATACACACATAGACACAAAGGCAGGATTTTAACCCTAAATAGTCACACTTTCACTCCAACTACATAACCGCTACACTAAACAGATTCACATCTTAACCCTTTCAACAGACTAGTCTAATATTTACATTTACCAGATCTAAATACATTAAAAGATAATCCATTGCCTCAATATAGGTTGAACAATTTTATTATTCCCGTAATGTGTGTGTGTGTTATAAGTGAAAAAAGAAATGATATCTAAAATAAAAACAGATTGAAAATGTGAAAAAAACTGCAAGTTATCGAAAATGCCCAGCCATTTAAAGTGGAGATATCAAAAACACAAGCCAAGTTTCAAGAAACCACTGGGGAAACCTTAGGCAGCACCAAGCAAATAGGCACAACTGTCAAAGAGGTGGGGATCAAGGTTGCCCCAATTGTTTCTAGTAACTTAACTAGTGTTTTTCAGGCACAATACAAGCGGATCAAACTAACGTCAAAAACAAAAGACAATTATGCCTATTTGCTTTGTGCTGGGCAAGGTTGCCCCAATGGTTTCTTGAAACTTGGCTTGTGTTTTTGATATCTCCACTTTAAATGGCTAGGCATTTTTGGTTTCTGATAAAATACACTCTCACCCTCACTGCCACCAAGGGATTGAGAGTTAAAACTCTAAATCCTCGGAGTTCCATGTCGACACCATTGCTCGTGAAACATCAACAAGTTGAGCCCCAACAATCACTCCTCTTTCAAAGTCACTGAGGTCTCCTCTTGCAGCTGTGCTAGCCATAATTGTAGGCAACCAGGCCTGTCAAGCATTTTTATACTTGACCCTAAGCATGTTGGGATGTTATTTGCTTAATTAACGCATGAGCCACACCTTTGTGGAAGCCCTTGCTTTCAATATATTTGGTGTCCCTCATTTACCAAGGTGTTTCCATTTCTTTGTCCACTACCTATAGCTAGTATGGATCAGGTATAATAAGTTTAATATAGGGAGGCAAGCTGTACTGCTAAATTAGTTAATGTGGGCTTTTAAGGCTGGAGGCATCATCACTCCAGCATGAGGTAAAGACCAATGGCCAATGTTGATTGCCATGGAGATTTTTGTTTAAATTAGGAATGATTAGCAAATCAAAACAGAACACCATCCTATTTTTAGGCTGAGCCAAGCTTGGAAATGGATGATAAGCACATCGCCTAAAATAAAGCTGCCAGCCCTCCCCATCACTGCAACATTGTGCTGGTATCATTAGGACTCATCAGTGACAACTGCATTTCCCCGCCGTTACCTTCAGCTTTGTGATGGCTGGCATTTCCAGCACTCCTGCTAGATAAAACAGATTACTTTCTTTTTTTTTTCCACAAGGCCCACTCTGCTTACATCAGACAGGAACTGTGGTGACTGATTGGCTGAAACATGAGGATTAATGGGTATTTATATTTCATTAAATTTTATGCTCACTGGAGAATAATGTATCACTCGCAGATATTGAAACATATGTCAACCCTATCCACTTACATATAATTCAATTTGACTTAAATGCATTGATCAAATTTTATTAAAGTCCAATATATCTTCTAAAAAGGCTCGCTAACACAATATTGCTGCTTCACATTCATCAGATAAAGGGAAGCAATTGGGCTGTAATTCTATTTATATGATTTTTGTGCCCGCAAAAGGGGTATGATTGTTGTGGAGAGAATGCTCATTACAAGGTGACTGAAGCTGGATGAAGGACTCGTGATTGTAGATTATTAAGAGAATTCTCAAGTGCTGCCATTTAGTTTATATTACCCCAGGGTTTTGTATATGTTTTACCACTCAGAAAAGAGAGATCAGCTTTGCTAATAATATTACCTCTGAAAGTTTGTCATTAGAGATTTTCGACTGCATTAAGAATTTGTTCAAATTAGACTTTAAGAAGAGGCCCTCTTATGAATCATCTATAATAGACAATATTTGAAATGTCACAGCTTATCTTCAAGAGTCATTTCACAACTACGACTACATTACGACTGCATTATTGTTGCTTTATTACAAAAAACAAACAAAAAAAGAAAGGTTTTAATTTGCAGTTTAGTTTATTCCCCCTGACTGCATTCTTAGGAAGATAAATCTAAAGTTTGTGGCACAAATACATTTGTGTGATTAGTTTATTGTTTTGTGTATATAATATATATATATATATATATATATATATATATATATATATATATATATATATATATATATATATATATATATATATAGTCATGTTTTCAGTACTGACAGCACCAGGAACTCAAAGACATGCAATATAATTACAAAATGCTTTCCCAATTTTTATTATCTCTAGTGGTGTAGTTGAAATTATTATGTTCTATGTTGTGTCTGATATGGGTCAGTCCTGCTGCTTTTTTAAAGCTAATGAAATAAGTACATAGATCCATAAATCTTAGCTGCCATGCTCTTCTGTTTGCTTTTTTGAAAGAAGCACACACACACACACACATATATATATATATACTCAAAAGTACCGCCTGAAAGGAAAGGCAACATGAGAGTTTTTTTTTTTTTTTTTTTTTTTTTTTTTTTTTAAATAGTATCTAATTTATATAATACAAATACAGGGTTACTAAAGCTGCAATTCCATGCACTTGATTTACAAGCACTAATAATTTGATGGAAATATACCACCACATATTTGATAATTTATTCCCCTTGCGTCACAGCTACCACATAGATGTATGGATTTGTGGTAAAGTACTTTACTATAATACACTGTAGTATTAAAGAAACTTGAGAATTGGGCTATTTTAACAATATCAGACAAGTAAACAGTAATTCCAAAAATAAACAGAAAAGCATAAACTATGTGCTTGCTATAAAATGTTACATCAGTCATACAACAGACGAAAGAGATGGATTCCATACTGTACTGTTCTGTATAGACTTAATCCTGTCAACTCATGGTCAGTGATGGACAGGCAGTCTGCTGTCAGGTTTTGTTTTGTCTGTCACACTACACTTACCTCCTGGTGTTTCCAGTAATCAATACAGGACTGAAATCACCTACTGTTATCTGCCTCTGTGGCTGCCTATTTTGTCGACTCATAAATTATGAATCTGACTCCCCATTCCTCCCCCTCTTCACACACACGCACACACACAAAACATCAAGTCTAAAATTTCTATTGCATTTGCTGATCATTGATCAATAATTCAGATGCCTCTCTCGTCTTGAAGGGTCCCTGGTTTCCTGGAACATATGGCACAGGGTTGACAGCGTTCAGGTTACTATTCCCTTATCACAAAAGAAGGAAGGGAAAACAAGTTGTTTAAAGTTGTTTTTCTGAGGCTGACCTTTGTTCCCTGCTTGTTACATTTAATGACTGCGCAGCGACAGTGGTTATAACAGCCAGTGTAATTTATGGTGTTAGCTGACACTATGGTTATCTATATTTCTTTTCGTGTGCTTTATTTGTTAATCTCTTTTTTGTAAGCATTAGATAGGTCATTTGGATTTAATGCATAGTATAATAATGCAAAATATTTTTTTTCTTTTTCACATACTTTCAAAAACATGCATCTTTGATTACTGTTGTCATTCTGGCAGAGGCTTTGATCAACAGTTCATTCATTCATTCATTCATTCATTCATTTTAAATTACTGAAGAGTCTGCTAGGGATCAGAAAGATAAATACAATATTTGTTGGAAATTATTCTGTAGAATTTAAACTACAGAATTCAAATTTAACACATGCTATCACAATCTCGTCTCAGTTGTTAGTGATTTTACTAAATAAATTCAGCCACATTCACAGGTTATGCCACACAACAGCCATCAGATATCTTCTCTATTGATATCCACACTTACCAGTGATCACAGACATCTACAAGATGGATGTTCTTACCTCTAAAGGATGACATTTTAGTGATGAACACTGGTCCTCAACTACATTTACACATTCATATTCTTTACAGGTTAAGGACTTGTCTACACATATGGTTTCAGAAAAGAAAAAAAAAAAACTAAACAAATGCTTCTGTTCTGTTGTGGCATCTAATGCAGCTGGATTTTGGCAGGAAATTTGTCATGTTCCATGGAAACTTTACCAGCAATGAGCAGGCAGGACTTTTTTCTATCTCAGCTAAAAGATGGCACCTCTTTGGACTGTACACATCATGCAGGGATCTTGATAGATGGTGGATGTCCAGGTTATCCCCAGGATGTGGATCTATGACCCCTACATCAGAAGCAAGTGTATCACCAACATCCTTTGTTCACTATAACCAGTTTCAGTTTCACCCTGCCTCTTTATCTGGTATACTATAGTCAGTGAGAAACTTGACTTACACTCAGTGAGATGCGAGATATTAAAAGTAAATGAATGAGTTTAAATGTGTAATACATTTTTTCCAAGTCACACAAGTCTTGCATTTCTTAAAGTATAGCTATATACATGTAAACAATTATACCTATCATTTACACGCAATGGCTTACATTCACCAAGTGTACATGGAACAATGTGTGGCATATGGATGGACAGATGGGACCTCCATATAGTGTATTCTCAGATTCCAATATTCTCAAAAACTTGTAAAGAATGTAATAACCACATTTTATCACAACTGGATAAATGGTTCTCTAGATAAGAGGTGCAACTTTTAAGAAACTAAAGTCTGTATTAAAGAAAAATTATGTCAGATCCATAGCCATTATAAAGTATAGCTACAGTATGGTGCCTCCATAATCTTTAATTTAATTCAGGCCTAAGTCAACATTTCGTCTTGTTATCTCACAAGTTTTTCTAGATGCAAGTAAAAATGTGGCACAGATGAATACATAGAGACAGATGGACAGGCAACTATAAATATCCTGAGATTCAAATTCTGAACTAATAACATGTAGAATAATGCATGTCAGAAGTTTCATCCATATTAGATGAGCTGCTGTCTAGAAATATATAAAACTCTAAAGTGTGACATTACATGTATGTCACCTGTATATAATGAATATGGTTATGGATCAATATGATTAAGAGTGGATTGAACATGAATTGGTGTACTATGAATTCTGTATTAAATCAGTATAAAGTCATGCTATTCCACATATTATCAGCTTTTTAGATAAAGTATCCAATAAAAATACTGTATTATTACCACTTAATGATTACATAACAGAGATAATGGAGACTTCAGGCTTGTTGCTAGCCAATAGAGACTACTGATTCTTCATTATTTGAAACACTATTGTATTTTGTAATATTGCTCAAGGCTTCTGTAACACATCTCAACATATCCGGGAGAGAAGCAGGTGCTTGAAAATTTTTGTGAAACTAAATCCCTTTCGCTTTCATGTTAATTCTAATGAAGTGGCCTCAAATGGCTTCATTTAAAATTAAGTTAATTGGGTTTGGAGCAATACTGGTGTGTTTCCTGCTGGAAACTTTCCCATGTTTCTTTGGTCTACACAGTGGCTGGGCTCCTGTGTCACCCTGTTAGTCCAGACTTTAATTAGATCTGGCACTCGTCTCATAATGATAAATGCTAAGATGATGAATGGAAATGCAAATGAGTGTGAAGTATCTCAGCCATCAGAGCCGAATATCATTAACACTTTCCTGCTACTGAATCGATCACTGTCACAGGCAGGGTCCTTGCAGTCTTGCTGGAGCACCAGAAAGGTGGTTAGGAGGTAAGAGCAGGAAGATGATTTTGCAAGCACAATAAAACTCTAATCAGATATGCATAGTATAAAATATTCTTTTCAAAGGACTTGTATAGGTGTAATTATTTATTCATCAGATATGTATATTTTGTATGTTTTTATTTTATTTTCCATTTAAAGCCACCCCCCCCCCCCCCCCCCCCCCCCCCCCCCCCCCCCCCCCCCCCTCCAGTAGTGTCAGTCGCTCCTAGTTATCTTAAGTAAAGTGGAATGCAGATGCATGGGGGTCATTTGTCTTCCAAAGCCTTAAACAAAGTTTTGAAAGTTGGAGCACCCAGGAATAATTGTCAAGTTTACACCGAAGGGTGTAATGAGATTGAGATTTGATAACGGAGCAGGATTTTTGATAATCAAGATATATGTATTTTAAGCATAGGTGTAATTTACACAGGGACATGGGGGACATGTCCCCCTCACTTTTTCAATGATGGAGAATGTCCCCCCTCATATTGCAGAAGTTTTAAAACTTTTATTTTGCGATAATCTATTGGTATAATCACTAGTCAGTATAGAAGCCAATAGGAAGAAAAATGGGATCAGATCTGGATCATGAGATGATGTTTTACTACGAGGATATGGATCAGGCTCCATTGATCTGTAATGTTGATCCGATCCTGGAGCTCCACACACCATAACTAAGGAAACTGACCAATGAGAAGTGAACATACATGGCGCATGGTTTAAAGACCCTGTCTGACAAATGTGTATACAGCCTGAGATCACAGTAATGTTGAGAGAAAATAGCAAATGGATGGACAAGATAGAGGAGGATACACTACATTGATGTATCCAAAACACAAGAAAATGGTTTAAGTTTGTAATTCACCATAGCTTGTGTTATTTACTAATGTTATCACACTGAGGTTTTAAAGGTTTTTAAATTGAAATACTAAATACTAAACTTAAAACAGCTAAATTACCTTTGTGCCTTGTGCAAATAAATATAGACATCAATATAAACTGAATACATTACCAAGAACTTTTTACACAATTATTATACCAAATTAATCACGATATGTTACTGATTCTAAATTATTTTGCGTGGTTAAAAAAACTCACCCTTGGTCACATTTACAAAAACTTTAAACAAATATAATACAATTACCATAACAAACATTTTTGTATTCATTATAGTAAGTTGAGTTTTTACCTGTAAATAGTAATTGAGTTCTTACCTGTAAACAGGAACACATTTAAAGTTTGAAACTCATTGTCTGGAGCTTGGTGTTATTTACATTATCGTCAATACAACACCTTTTGCTTATACCAGTACAGTATGAGCATCATTTTAATAGCACAACTGTATTTATCTTAAGTATTTCAATTGTGGGGAAACCTCAAGGTTAATAGAAATATATTTCAAAGGAAATTCTTATTAAATTTGCATTATGCCACACTCGCTCTAGCGCTCACAGAGTTGAGCAGGGGCTGGTTGTACTAGAAGGATCTGATCCAGGCTCCAATCTGAGCAAACCTTCAGTGATCTTTGAAGACTTTGTAATTCCATGACTCACAAGCGGCCAAATAATCTAGCTATTTGTCAGACTCATCACTCATGACAACATTGTGCCAACAATGGATTGTTTTATGACTGCCGCAGGAATGTCTTTGAATCTTTTAATTAGACACAGAAGGGATGCAATGTTTTATTATACTTGTTTGTACCATATCTTATTATTTCAGATAGAATAATCTTCATGCATGCCCCTGCTACAGAAACTGTCCCCCTACTTTTGAAACCAAAGTTATTCCACTGATTTTAGGTGTCATTTTTAGTCAAATAGAGACTAATTTATGCAATGTACTTAACAACAATGGTTACCTATTTGGCCACCCCATCACTTGTTTAAATCCCGTTATAGCACTTTTGATTCATTTTACCTGCATCGCATGGTAAGGCGACTAATCTATGTTTGCATTTCAGACATATACTCTAACACATGCACAATCACAATTCTTTTAATAAAAAAAATACAAAAAAATCACCTGTATAGCTGTAGCTCTAATGAATGAATATATTTAAGTTAAAAATTGTACAGTTGACTTTAAATAGTAAATAATTGAATAAGGAAAGACGAAGCTGTTAACTTGTGACATTTGTCCTTGTTGTTGTGGTTGCTTATTAGGTTACCCTGTTAGACAATGATCATAGCAAGGTTACTGTATGGCAAACGGGATGGGTTGCTTAGAACTCACGTCAAATAGACAACCCCCCCCCACACACAAACACACACACATATGCTCACATTAATCTTTCAACAAAGAATGTAATGAAAACCTCTAAAGAACCCAGAGAAATAAACAAGTTCAGGATCTTGTGAGGTTTCAGATTGTGACAGTAAGGGAAAGCTGTGGTTGTTTTTATTATGGGATAGCTGAAAAGACTTGAGCTACTTGTGAAAATCAGCACTGTGTTACCTTTTGGACGCAGTCCTTATTTGTTCAGTCTCCGAAATATAACAAGAAGTAGACTGTCATCCCAGTTAGTGGTGGAAAACTTGAGAAGGTGTCTATCATAGCAAAGATACAAGTCGTACCCTCACGGAATAAAGAAGTTAAAGTCAGTTTTTGAAAATATAATGATCTATATATTATGCGCTTGATGGTTCAGCAAAGACGTTCGTGTACAACACCGACGTCACAACCTAATATATATATATATATATATATATATATATATATATATATATATATATATATATATATATATATATATATATATGTGTGTGTGTGTGTGTGTGTGTGTGTGTGTGTGTGTGTGTGTGTGTGTGTGTGTGTCAAAGCCATATTGTTTGTGTCAAGTCGGTATAACAAACACCCAGTTATTTCGTTTACTCTTATTAACAACAACACAAAAGCTTATTATATATATATATATATATATATATATATATATATATATATATATATATATATATATATATTATATATATTATATATATATAGCACTATACCTATACTAACCTATGAAACATAGACATATATATATAACATGGTTATACAGGGGTGCAATGCACTGTACCACGTACACTGTAACTATACATTTACATTTAACTATGTTATAATTAATGGCAATCGCCTTATTGTCAAGGCATTTAACAATGTGAACCTTCTATTGCATTTTTGTTCAGTTTCCTCCCTTTCTTAATCAAATGCCTTTGCATGTTTTGTATGTTTCAATTTGTAAACGTTCATTTTGTATGGTGCAGGTTATGTATTTTTGGACAATGGACTAGTGTATGAGTAACCACAAATACATACAACAGTGAGCACTAAGAGAGAAGTCTCCTCTTAATGAGATTAGGTTCTCTCACACAATACAGGTACCCTCTTGTAGAGTGATAAAATCAATCAAGCACAATTCTATTCATCACTGGAGTGATGGAATATATGACCCTTCTAATGAAGTGATGTCACACACTAATATGGTCCACTGCAAGATCAATGAAAAACAAAAAGTGGAATGACCAAAAGTACATTAATATCTACAAATTGCTCCAAACACTTTACTTTATTAAAATGACATCACCCACAGTTCTCCGAGGGGGTTGAAAAGAATTCTAAAAGCACACCCGTATTATTCCATGTGAATTTTTGCATCTCTATTACTATTCTCAATGTCAATGTAATGCAAAAAGTGTATTTTCAAAAGTTATATAACAGCAGTAGAGCAGTAACATCACAAACAAAGGACAGAGTACAAAAAAATCCTAGTGTCACATGCAATTCCAACAGGAAATTTGGCATTGAACTGCTCAAACTGCATGCTTAATATGTCTTCATTTTCATTTTGTTGTAAAAGGTTTGAACACAGAACAAAACACTGATACAAAACAAAACGGCACGTTGGCCAAACAGATACAATACACAGCAAACAAGTATCGCACTGGTTTAAAGCCAGCATGAGTAACAATTGTTTACTTATTTTTAGATGTCTTTTCACTTACGTTCCTCCTCTTAACAAATCCCAACCTAAACCGAGAGGTTTCTGCCTCTTTTATGCAGCTGTGCCTGAGCTTGATTGCTTGTCAATCATTAAATTGGGCTCAGGCATTCTATACGTAATTGATTTGGCAAGAGAGGCAATTAACCCTTCCCTGCTGACCTAATACAACAATGCAAAATAACATTTAAATCATAATAATAAGACATAAATACAACATAAATAAAATACACAGAGGGGCAGGGTGTATCCCGTCACACTGCAGTATATTTCCTTTTAGTGTTTAATTAATTAATTAATTAATTAATTCGGGCTCCAAAGGATTAAAAGAAAAAAAAAAAAAAAAAAAAAAAAACATTCCAGCAATTTCGCCTTTAAAAGTTATTTTTTTATTGTAAATGTGCACATGTTACCTTAGTAACCAATGGTACCCTGCATATCTGTTTTTATCATGCTTTTACTGTTCTGCCCTTTGGTGCATTTTTACCATAGTATACCACAGGAAATGTTTATAAGGGAGACTGGTGCTACCTTTGCTTGGCTTCTACCCATTATTTGTGCTTTCTCAACTGTGTTAAACTAATTTGTAATTTTATTTACATTTTCAACTGGACTGCACAGTTTTGTCCCTGTGACTAATAGTGTAAGACTTAGTCGAGTATAACTTGCTCAGTTGTCCTTGAGAAGGTAATTGGATACTGCCGAACTGACGTAAAGGTCAATCCAGTTAATGCAGCAGAAAAACAAGGAGGCATTATTACACCACTCACAAGGACACAGGTTAAAGAATGCCATCATATAGAACCTGCCATCTCATAAACTGTTTACTGTGTTTAAATAAGCTTGACAACACAACACTAGGAGGAGGTCAAAATCTCCAAAGGTCTATTGGGGGTTGCGCCATTGGATATATTGTGTTTTTAAATGGAATAAGTTGATTGCTGTATCATTTTGCTTTAATAGTAGTACGTATGGCATTGATCAATTTATATGTACCTGGAATCATTCATACATGTGGTTACAGTATGTGTCTCCTTCTGGTGGGTATCGGGCAGATACAGAACCAATTATCTCATTTCAGATGCAACATCATCTCAGGCTTTTTCAGTAACTTGAATAGCCAATAAGATGCTTCTTATTGTTCAATATGTTGAAAAGTGGCAGTATATGTGCTACATTAACTGTACTTCACATTAAAAATAATGTAGCATAGCAGCTTCAATGAATTATGGCCTGCTGTGATACCCAGAAAAAGACTCTGCTTTAAATTTGTTTCCTGACATTTTATGACAGGTTGCTGCTGACGATTTTCACACTGCTGGCCAGTTGCTCTCTTTAATTATGAAAAACAGCTGGCATTTTAACTGTAATTTTCTTTTAATTAACTTCTGTTGTAGCAAATAAAACTGGTGAATGTTGTTCTTCAAACTACTGAAATATTGGGGACTATTCTCAAAGTGTTATACTTTTAAAATATTTTGAAAATAAGCTCAAGGTGTAACTACAATACATTAAAAAAGGTGTCAAGTGATTTATTATTTTTTTTCGAGAATAATAGCACTATTTTTTATTGCAAACATACCCAATGTCTGATTCATGATCCTGTACAATTATTATTTGTCATATAGGCCATCCACACATAAGGCATCCCTTAGATGGATTCCTGTAGATCTGTGCTGGTATTTAACAGTAATTACTAAACACTATTATTATGGAAATTGTATTCATTACATGAATTGCTGCAAACTTTCGTGCCATGCTGTATATGCAGTGTAACCCATTTTTCCTTGACACCAGAGTTTTGGGTAGAACTTCTTATGTTAGAAGCATTTGACCATACTGTCTCTCACAAATAGTTTATACAATAGTCAGGTTAAATACTGCAATACAGAAAATATATATACTAGTCAGACAATTGATAGATCTTCAGAGCTTTTTTGTGATGCAGAAGTGTCCTAAGTTTTAGACACCTGTCTTTAATTTCTAAGCTCAGTGGTAAAATATAATACCTTAGATGAAACTTTCTCATTGAAGCTGTTGCCTTCAGATGTCGCCAAAGCCAGACAGTGAGCTCACCTAGTAGGGGACTTTGTTTGTAATCAGATCTATCATGAACTATTAATAGGATCAAAAGTTCCCTGGCCAATATTATTGCGTCAATTAGACCATTGGAGACATCCTTGATGAAACTAAATTGGAATGAGGGGGTGCTGCTTATAAATAATTTCTACTAGCTACTCTGTTTACCACAGACTTTTCATGTAGAGGTCAACCTGCTTGCTGGCTCTAAAACACTAGCGATGTTGTAAATAGTACCTAAGATCATAACATAGTTTGCCTGTCTGTCTATTGATGTACTTCTATATATGGTTATGATGCTGTGTTTTGCAGAGTTTATAGTGTATATATACTGTCAGCTGGATAATATCTTTTTTTTGTACTATGAGGTGTATGCTTGCATGCCAGGATGCCCTGCATGGCTGTGTGTGGCACCAAACCCATGAATCTAAGCTTTTTTTTTATGTTTTCAGCAAAGCACAGGAGAAACACAGTACAAAGGAAGCCCCAGTGTTTTTAATTTAAAGTATATCTACCAACTCTTAAATAGATGATACCCATGCACTTTGTGAAAATATGCTATATCCATGTTATCAAATAGTTATGGTAGAAGATTAAAGTTAAGCAAGAATGCAAAATTATGAATGGCCAGGCAAAGGGTGTTGATAACGTCAGTGTTCTTGATTTTTCTCGTCTATTTTAAATTCAGATGTGAATGAGGTCTGTTCTGCCTCCATCATGCAATTTTGCCATGGGTTGCATCTTTTTTGTTTTTTTACCTTCACACCTTTTTTTTTGTTCTCTCGCAAGCTCTCCTGTCTTAAATCATATTGCTGGATCAAGTTTTCAGCATTTGAAACTGCTCTGTTGAGAAGAGTGGCAAAAGATATCAAGTAGACCAGTACAAAAAGCTTGTACATATATGTAGTTTAGAATCTGTGATGAATCAAAAAGAGTACATGCCAACTTTTAATAAAAATATGTATCTGTATATATAGTTAAGATGTCTAATTTGTTCCTAAACATATTATTTATTTATTTGTATTATTATTATTGTGACAGTTTAGCGCCACGGCCCCGGCTGGTTACTGGTAGGAATTAGACCCAGAGACAGAAAGCTACAGTTTCAATGTACTGTTGCACACTTCATTAAACACAAAAGAAACAAACAAAACAGATACAAATAATCAAGGCACGTAGGCCAAAATAAACAGTTCAAACTAAATAATTCTCACTTGCACAAAACTCACAGGACAAAAACTCATCCCCAAACTCCTCCAACAAACAAAGGATTTTGCTTCCTTTTAATAAATATGGCCACTCCCCAAATCCCATATTGACAAGTTTTTTTTCCCTGTGGATTCGTCTGGGTGGGTTGGCCAGGGGTTGTGTTGGAGGTGGTCAGCTCCCCTCCTCCTTTGGCCGAGGTATTCCTGGGTCTTCTGAAAGGGGTGCCCGTTAAACCCCTGTGATGATTCCAGGTCTTCTGTGAGGGGTAACCACTTAACCCACTTTCTATCCCTTAATCACAAGTGACCTTTCCCCTTTCGGGCCTCCTCTACAGAGGGTGGCCTGAACTCTGGCAGCGGCACTGGGCACTCCAGCAGTGCTGTGTGCCTGGGACACTTACAATAACAACACAAGGTATCCAGAATGTCTGGAAGGGGGGATATATTTTATTCTTTTCCCAAAGCCAAAGACGAACTTTGAAAAATGTGTGCTTTGGATCATGATAAAACGTATCAGTAAAGACACCTAAGTCTGTGTTTAAAAGCTATTCAAACTGCCAAGACTATTGTTTTTCTAAATTCTGGAGATTGTTTGAATGCTATGCATCAGGATATCACTGTCCTCTGCTTTAAATAAAGACATTACAGTTTTTTTCACTTTACCTGCTGTTGTGGACTCTGACAAAGGCTTGTTTAGTAACAATAATTTAAAAATATATCTCCGAAACTGTCTGGAAACGACTGGTAATAATAATACAAAAAACAGAAAAACACGCACAGTTAAAACCAAACCTTGTCAAAAGGGAGTTCAACATACCTATAGAATAATTATAATAAAAGAAATAATGAACCTGCACGTGGTTCTGGTTCTTTTAGGCAGTACAAATAAACAAAAATTTGTCTTTTGGAATAAAAATGCAGTTACAAAGTCTTTATGACTGTAGGTTATGATTAATTTGTTAGAATACTAAATAAATAAATCCACTGTTGCCAACAACAATAACAATATAACTGACAATGGCAATAATACTTTTTTTATCATTCAGCAAACACTCCAACCAAGTACTTTTTTTCTATGTTCTCTATTAAGTTAAGACCAAAAACGAGTTTACGTCCCCAGAGCTGTGGTAATCTGTGGTAATTTTAAAATGCTGAAACAAGCATTACAAGTTCTTTGATGTAACATTATTAGTACTAAACCAAAAAAAAAAAAAAAAAAAAAAACATATCAGAGCAAATCACAACTAAGTTTTAACATGTAGGCCGTATATTTAACACCCCTGCTTTATATAATAACTTCAGGAATGCTCTTGCCTCCATCTGAAAAATGTCTATTTATTATTTTTAATTGTTATTAAAAAAACAAAAAACTAAGCGTTTTTCACAGCAGTCTGATAATAGGTACTCGACGGGTAGGTTTATGATGTAGACAAGACAATGAATTACATAGCTTCCATAACTTATAATACAATATCTATATTACATAAACTTACCCCTTTTTTTCACATCGACCTCGATCAACAATGTGTGCGGCTTCTCATTGTTACGTTGTGGTCGGTAAGACTTCCCTTCTGTTTTTATGATATTCTCGACTGCTGAGATTTTGACATCATGGATGTACCCCTCAACAGTGCACTGATGTCCCTTTTGTCCACTGCGGGACGAGATTTTGTCAGTTTTCCAAAAGGACGCTGTAACGTTTTGTTTAAATTTGCAAAGTCGAACACTTGAACTTGGCGCAACTGTCATTTTTATCTTGGTAGC
This sequence comes from Polyodon spathula, assembly GCF_017654505.1. NCBI lineage: Eukaryota > Metazoa > Chordata > Actinopteri > Acipenseriformes > Polyodontidae > Polyodon > Polyodon spathula. The sequence goes on from NC_054537.1 coordinate 67,611,235, forward strand.
TTGTCTGACATAATAACAGTATCCAGGGCGTGAAAAGTGGGTGGGGCTAAAGTCAGATTTCTGATCGGTGAATTAGCACTCAGTTACCTAAATGGGGAATGGCCACAGCTGATTGTTGAGTGGGACAGATTTAACCACCTCCCTGCCAACCTTACATTCCCCCACACAGTATTTACACTTTAGGGATTTCACCATGCCACAATTTATCACTGAAAGTTAATTAGGTGTATTCTTAACTAGTAACAGTACATTCAGACAACCAAACCTTGACTGTTATTGCCTTCACATGAAAACGCACAATGTTATAGTATACAACCTACCATCTACTATTCTGCATATAGCATTCCTTCTGAACAGTATATATCAGTTATATTCCATTGTTGTGGTTATTCTGTTATTGTTGTTATTCCATTGCTGGTTGATTAATAGTGTAGCTTTTCCTTGTTCCCCTTTTGATTTCTTTCAAATATTTCATGTCCACTTCTTTTTTTGTGAACACAAATAGGTCAGCATTTTTCTTTTTATTTGCTCTCTTTCATCACTTTTTCTGAAGACATGCTGAAACACAAGGCTCAGTGCTGCAGAACAAAATGTGAACAGGGAAGATGCCTTCTCATGTTTGGCTTGGATGAAAAGGTCTTGGGATATGGATGGACCTATTCCCAGATTTAAATATTTAATATTAAAATGCACAGAGATTTGCTGTACACCATGCTAAAGATGTATTGCCCCGGGCAAAATAATATTTTATAGATGGACAAACACTGCCTCTACTACCTCGGGTGCAAGTGGGGATACAGAAGGGCAGAAGGAATCAAAGTGGATTGTGAAATATTTTACCAGATGTATTTTTTAAAGAATATGTTTTACAAAGTGATATAGATGGTAAGAACAAAAACTAATTTGTAACTATATCAAAGACAGTTACACATGTTTGCGTTGTTTAGTTTTCATGAAGTAACATATGATTTACAATTGAATTCACATAAACATGTATGTTCATATGAAGGAACATCAAATTTATATTTACTGTCTTAGTAATTAGTTATGTATTTTAACATGTTATCTTAACTGAGTAGTTTATCAAGCATCAAAACAAGACATGTAAATTTTCTTAAACTGTAGTGAAGTCTATTTTTTCTTTAGGCAAATGTGGGCCACATGGTATATGGATATTATATGAATGATATGTTATTATTAAACTTTTTGTGTATATGTATATATCTTTAATGGTGTGAGTGAGATGCTTTTACAATACTGGCACCAGTGCCTTATTCGCTCCAACATGTAACTCTGTTTCAGACTGAGGTTGCTTTTTGCTTAGGTCTGATTCCTGTATTCCCTGTATTTTACCACTGGTGTGTAGTAGGCAGTGAATCGGGTAGATAATAAATCACAGACACTGAATGTATCACATGTTTGCTTATTGTCAAAATAAAACAGTATTTAAATAATGTAAGGCAACGTTCAGTAGCACTCCCGTAACTAAACTTCTAGTTCTGAATTAACAGCTTAGGGAATATTTATCATTTACAGTTGCACAGTAGCTTAGCCACAGTGCTTCTGCAAAATATATGATACTGCCTTTTTTTAGAAAGACAGAGGCATCTGTGGTGTGTTAGTGTAGGGTTTAAAACTAAAAAAAAGAATAAACCAGAATATTTACCTCCTTATCAATAAGGTTTGACCAGCAAATTACAACACCTTTGGCAATATAAAGCTACCCTTAACAAGTACACAGCCTATAGATAAAGTTGTAAAAGTTGGATTTTGCCAGGCTGCTCGAATGATTCTTCTTGCAGATTTTGCAGAATCATTCTTGGTCTTCCACACCCGGCACCAGTTGTAGTAGTTCCTGTTCTCATGTGTTTGTCAATAATATCCCACACAGTGCTTTTCAGTAAACCTTTGAGTCTTTCTGCTATTTTTCTGGTAGTTTCTACTTTTTTGTTTAATTGTATCACTTTGAAATGATTTTTGTACTCTTTTTTTTACCATTTTGTTGCTTTTTTGAATCACAAAATTCCCATTTATTTTTCAGCACTTGATAATTATGTATTTATTCATTCTATAATTCTCATCAGGTGTTGATTTTCAATAATTATTGTCAATAATTAGCAACAAGTGGGTTTCATACAAATATGTTGATTGCCCAAATACTTTTGTCAAAGTATGAAATGAGGTTTTTTTTTGTTATTTTTCATTTATGTTATGTAATAATTTGTTGTTTTATTGTAAAGCTGAATCTCGATTTAAATTTATATATTTCGGTAGAACAATTAAAAATTATAGAAATCACATTCTTTGTGGATTTTCTCTCTTTTTTTTTTTTTAAACTGCCCAAATACTTTGTCAGCCAAATGGCAATTTGGAGTAAAAACCTTTAAGATAGAGCCTTTACTGGGTATCACGGCAGGCAAGTCTTTACTTATCTATGTTGTAAAGAATTAGTTGAGTTGTCAGACTGCATGTCAGGATCTTACAGTATATTTCTTTACAGTTAAATTAAATGATCCGTCATGTGATGAAGTTGCTTTACATTCATCGACAATAGATGAATCATTAAATTATCTGACAGGTGTTGGTTTCTATGATAGACTTTACTTTCAGAACTGTTATCAGCTGTAACCAAGGAGCTTTTTTGTTTTGTTTTTGTGAGTTGAATTACTATACAAGTATTTAATATCCACAAAAAAGAACACATTATATTCATCCAAAGCTGTAATGGGTTTGTGTACAAGTAAATAGAAACCACTTTGATCATGCTACCAATTCTGCCATCAGGGAAATCTCCATCTATTTTGTAAGGCATTTGTTGTGCAAGACCATATCCTTCTGGGAGGTAAAAAGCTTTTTTGAATACAGATGACAACCAGATGACCCATTTACTTATTAGGAAACATTATTATACTTTCTTAGGTACAGTCTCTATGCTGGGATAAGAAAAATAAGTTACCTGGAGAAAATTGGCTTGAAAAATGTGTAGCTGTGCAATACTAGTATTTATAAATGAAAACAAGATACAATGAATGACAGCTCTACAGTACCCTCCTAAAATGTTAGTTTGTGTCTACTAACTAAAGTATGTCTTAAAACTGTAATGCATATTAGAAATCCAACAACATTTTGTAAGCATCTCATAAGCAATTCTAGTTCGGGGAAACAAGGAGTATCTTCAGTGCTCCAGATAAGCTGTATCCTGGGTGTTTTACGCATTGCATAGCAATTTTGCTGCACAGCATGCATTGTCAAAGTTCTGTTTTTCCCCTGTTCCTGGCATCTCAATGGTCAATTGTGAATATACTGCATGTGGTAGTTAGGAGAATGGAACATTGAAATGCAGGGTAGCTACAGTAACTATAGCCTGCCTGGGAATTGCCAGAAACACGTGACCAATAAGTATGGGTTTTCTATAAAATAAAATAAAATGTACAGTTGAATTCACTCACTTGTAATATGCATTTGTGACTGGGTGTGATTGGGTGCCCTTCCCCTTGTGCATATTTATGTACTATTATTATTATTATTATTATTATTATTATTATTATTATTATTATTATTATTATTATTATTATTATTATTATTATTAATTATTGCTATTATTATGTATGTGTATTGTGTTTATGTGCGGATGGATAAAAGCCATTCAACATTATTATTTATTATTTGAGACTAACGAAAAGCCGGTCTCATACAATGTGGTTGGCATGGATGGGGTTGAATCCCTACCCTAAATAACTTATGGGAATGTGGCTGGAGCCTAATTATTTAATGGGTAATTAAGGCTCCAGCCACAGAATAAAAGACCCACTTTGGGCTCAGAGTGAGAGAGAGAGAGAGCTTAGAGGAGTGTGAGCATGTGCAAGAGTGAATGCTACCCAGAAGCATAAGAACATAAGAACATAAGAAAGTTTACAAACGAGAGGAGTCCATTCGGCCCATCTTGCTCGTTTGGTTGTTAGTAGCTTATTGATCCCAAAATCTCATCAAGCAGCTTCTTGAAGGATCCCAGGGTGTCAGCTTCAACAACATTACTGGGGAGTTGATTCCAGACCCTCACAATTCTCTGTGTAAAAAAGTGTCTCCTATTTTCTGTTCTGAATGCCCCTTTTTCTAAACTCCATTTGTGACCCCTGGTCCTTGTTTCTTTTTTCAGGCTGAAAAAGTCCCTTGCGTCGACACTGTCAATACCTTTTAGAATTTTGAATGCTTGAATTAGGTCGCCACGTAGTCTTCTTTGTTCAAGACTGAACAGATTCAATTCTTTTAGCCTGTCTGCATATGACATGCCTTTTAAGCCCGGAATAATTCTGGTCGCTCTTCTTTGCACTCTTTCTAGAGCAGCAATATCTTTTTTATAGCGAGGTGACCAGAACTGCACACAATATTCAAGATGAGGTCTTACAAGTGCATTGTACAGTTTTAACATTACTTCCCTTGATTTAAATTCAACACTTTTCACAATGTATCCGAGTATCTTGTTAGCCTTTTTTATAGCTTCCCCACATTGCCTAGATGAAGACATTTCTGAGTCAACAAAAACTCCTAGGTCTTTTTCATAGATTCCTTCTCCAATTTCAATATCTCCCATATGATATTTATAATGTACATTTTTATTTCCTGCGTGCAGTACCTTACACTTTTCTCTATTAAATGTCATTTGCCATGTATCTGCCCAGTTCTGAATCTTGTCTAGATCATTTTGAATGACCTTTGCTGCTGCAACAGTGTTTGCCACTCCTCCTACTTTTGTGTCGTCTGCAAATTTAACAAGTTTGCTTACTATACCAGAATCTAAATCATTAATGTAGATTAGGAATAGCAGAGGACCTAATACTGATCCCTGTGGTACACCGCTGGTTACCACACTCCATTCTGAGGTCTTTCCTCTAATCAGTACTTTCTGTTTTCTACAAGTTAACCACTCCCTAATCCATGTACATGTGTTTCCCTGAATCCCAACTGCGTTCAGTTTGAGAATTAATCTTTTGTGCGGGACTTTGTCAAAAGCTTTCTGGAAATCTAAATAAACCATGTCATATGCTTTGCAATTATCCATTATCGATGTTGCATCCTCGAAGGTGCTCATTGTAAAAGAGAATCACTTGTTAGTGTTTATTTTGTTTTTGCCCATGTGCCCATTTCTTTGGTGTGTTTTGTTAAACCTGTTTATTTTGTTATTAATAAATTAATACTATGGCAGTTTAGCCCCATACCTTTTGTTTTGCATTTCTTCCTGGTCCGTGACATCATCACACACCTGTGCACTGCAACCACTCTGCCACACTAGTGAATAAGTAACTCGATTCGTGATTGTAAGCATTTGTCGGTGCCATCTTAGTCCCCCCTTAATCTAACCTACCAATTTACCTACAGTATATGTCAACCAAATGTTTGGAAGGTAAATCTGTATAATAAATACAATACACTGTGTTTGGAGAGAGTCAGGATGCTTTATATTGCTATAGTAAGGTGATCAATAAAGAATACAATATTATCATTTCTATGTTTGCATTAGTGCCATGTTTCTACATATATATATATATATATATATATATATATATATATATATATATATATATATATATATATATATATATATATATATATATATATATAATATATATATATATATATATATAGTTGTGCATGCAAGCCTTTTGTTGTATATTCCATCTGCAGTTTTGGATTATACATATGTGTGTGTGTGTGTGTGTGTGTGTGTGTGTGTGTGTGTGTGTGTGTGTGTGTGTGTGTGTGTGTGTGTGTGTATTTGTTTCACAGCCATATTGTTTGTGGTCAATAAAGCAAATAAGAATAATTGTCGATTCTGTTTTTATTGTAAGTTTTTGTACAGCAGTTCAGAGTAACATTACAGTTAAAATGTAAGGCTGTAGCATTACAGTATGTCCAGTATTTATTGAAAGTACTCATGACTTTAAAGTAATGTTGCATTTTACTCACTTATTATCTAAATTGGAGGGCAAATTACTTAATGGCCCAAAAGTAGTCTGGAGCACTGCGTATCTTGCTTAAAAAGATTTCAGTCAGGACAAACTTGCATTAAATAACCACCTTTATTATAATACAAAAATCTTACAGATTCCCAAAACATTGAACCCAAACAATAGGTGAATAAAAATAAAAATAGCTGAAGCAGAGCCTCAGTCCTGTAAGAGTTCCAATTTCTTCTTAAAAATAAATCATCTTCTTCAGGTAAAGTTAATCAAAAATAGTTTCTTCGGGAATCAAAATGCAAACAGGAACAAAGCAAATCAAATGTGATACACCAGTGATCTCAAACACAAGTCTCAGTTGATGGTGTTCTGAGCAGGGATCAGTGTAGATGTTATTTACTTCTGAGCCAAGCTGAGCTTTCATGGCATCAGAGATGTTGACTTTTTTTCTGAGCCGGCATGGCACAGGGATGTTAGTTTCTCAGCTGACATCAGTGTAGATGTTTTTGAGCTTACATCAGTATAGATGTTTCCGAGCTAACCCTACCTTTCGTGCCATCAGAGATGTTCATTTTCCGAGCCTGGAAATTATTTTGAACAGCACAGATATACAACTAGCTTACGTAATGTCCTTGACCAAATTTGGTCTTATTTTCCTAACATGATGCGTGGTGTGAGACACAGCACATTAAAAGTTAACATTTGCATTTCTTCTTTACTTTACCAATGTCAGCAGAAACCCAAATAACAATAAGTTACATTTAAGATATGATTTTTGCTCAATTCTCACAGGCAGCAAAGCGTTATATCCAAGCATCACAAGGTCGAACGACAAGGCCGGTGATTGAAAACTGCTGATGTGCACCAGCTATGTACAGCTTAATTTTAAGAGACCATTAACCCTGCGTTGATTTAGAGCTTACATTAAACACAGGAAAATCGCACCATGTTTACAGACAGTTTCAATGACTTCTCACCTCTTTCACCATTTAAATGGGAAGCATAAGTAACGAGCTGTATAATGAAAAGGAACAAAGGCTGATGAAACAATAAGAGCTTCTGCCATTTTAAGTGGAACAACTGTGTACACTGCCCCATACAAGGTGCGTGTTTATCAGAAAATGCCTGTGTGTTCCAATAGTGTGTTGTTATGCATTCTGTGACACTTACCTAAAGATATAGCATGTCATTTCTAATAAAAGTCAGTGGTTTTAGAACCAGTTTTAATTGGTTTGATTATGGTTTGTACATAGGCTCAAAACAGCTTATTAAGCAGAAACAAAGGTTTTATCATCCCTCCGAGGTCACAGCTGCAGTCTGAGTTATGAAAAGCCAGCCACTCCGCTATGGGTGTATTTCTGGTCATGTGCCAAGCTAAAGAGCTACAGGGTCAGGGAAGCAAGAGTTTTAAAATCATTACAACCCTTGGAGCATCCCGGTGCCGACTGCTAAAAAATCAAACAAAATAATAAATCTATGCGACGCGTTCATCCCGGTTATACTTCCACCCCCCGGGAAGAGGGGCTGAGAGATTCGCGGAGAATCCCTATTCGCTCAGAATTGGTGCACTGTGTTCATCCCGGTGAACAAAAACCAAAACCAAACCAAAAAAAATGAAAAATAAAAATAGATGTAAATGCATATATAATTATGGCCACCTACACCACATTACACATTTTGCTGAATGCAAAAAATATCAAAAAATAAAAAAGTTAACCCCCCCCCCCCAAAAAAAAAATATATCACATAGTGTGATATCTACTTGAGTGACTGAAGGCAAAGGGAAAAAAAAAAACCCTAAAAAGTTAAAAATCTCTGGGGGCCCTAGACCTTCAGCTGCCTCCCCTCCAGGCCTAAAAGAAATAGCATAATTATATATAATAGGTAGCATCATATAGCAAAATACAGTTTGTTTTGTTTTTCTTTCCATAAAACAAAGGCTATGGTAGGGTTGGATGCCGGAATAAAGTTCTACTTTATGATGTTGGCTCCAGATGTTGTTGGGCAATGAGAATGTCTTTAATATTGTTCCTTATGTAGATCTCATAAGTCTCTGAAGATCACCAACCAAGCTTTTATGACATGTGCAGGAATATTTCGCTGAGTAGCTGTGGTTGCAGCTCTAATCCTGAAGGAATGGCACGTACGAGGAAGAAAGGCTGCTTTTCTAGAGATTTTGGAGACTTGCAGAAACCAGGAGACTGACGAGTTCTGCGCAGTTAGAAATAGCAAGTCCTGAGGTGCGGATTGGGGTCTGGAGGCCAGGCATCTCAGCATGAAAGCGTGGGGACAATGTGAACAGTTTCTTCTTCCCTTAATTTATCAGATTTACTTGGTTTACAAAAGATAGAAAACACCCCCTGAACTGCAGGACCCTGTCAGGCAGCCAGAGGGAGCAGAAAAGGGCAAACTCAACCCGCACAACTCTCCTAATTTTCCCATTGTGATGCAGAAATGTCACTTTTATGGAAGCTGAGTCATGTGTGTTCCCCAGCCCTTATTAAAAATTATGAACTCCAAGTAAATCATCATGCAAATACGGGTAAAAAAAAAACCAAACGGTTCGTTATTCTCAGATTGCATTACTCTGAACATGGGTTCTGTTACAAGTGTGACTGGCCATACGTCTTTTGAACCCAGGTGCAGATGTTTTAAAACAGTGATATATTCATCTCCCAAGACACATAAATGTGAACTGATAACATGAGGCAGACTGGCTTCTGAAGTGAAATTTCTAAATTACAATGGAGGCATTAGGAGGGCAACCCTAATGCCGAACGCAAACCAGATGGCAAACAACTTTTCCTTTGCTCTGAGGCCTCTATACCATAATCAGTTTGAAAGTAAGCTAAAATAAGTAACAGTATTCTAAAGGTTACATGGAGCAAATGCATAACCTTATGATTAGACCCTGTGTTGTGGCAGTAAAATCTGACATGTTAATGAAATTTGCCCGTATTGTTGTATTCAGTGTATAGCCCTTGTTACACGAGTCAATTTACTAGCAACTTGTATTGTCTGCGACCAAATCCCGTGAGGGTTGCCCGGTGTAACAGCCCTGACAACGTATTGTCAACGTTCTGGCAACCGCCTGGCAACGCGATTGCTTAAGTGGACAGCAATCTTGCTAGTTCCAGGCAATATCCAATTAGAGCACCGGCGTGTGTCACGTGATTCTCTCCGCTACATTGAAAACCACAATTACCTGGACTCAGGGCAAAGAAATACTTCGCGTAGAGTTGTATGAAGGTTAGTCAACACATCTTTAATTTGGTAGTATTTTGATAACAACCAATGCTGGAAGTGTTACTTTTAACACGTTTTTAAAACTACTTAAAACCTTTGGTCCAACTGTCGTTAACTATAGGGGAATGGAAATGTAGCTGCAGTAACTCTGCTAAACCGACTGACAAAAAAAAACAAAAACAAAAAAACAATCGCTTTCTGTACATTTATTTATATTGTACTGTATATTGTACTTGTTCTCAACTCTGTAACTGCTACGTAGTATCGTCACTTTGAAGCTTATTCAGTAAACTGAAAGCAGCCTTTTTCCTGTCACAGTAAGAGCCACTTCTTAACCCAAACGCTCTTTCGCTGGCGTTTGTGTTTTTCTTCATTTTCTAACAAATTAATAAATAGACGTACGGGTTTTGCTGATGTGCGTGACTTGCGGTTTGTTAGGAATTTGTGTTCAATCTGTATGTGATTTTATTTTATTTATTTTGCGATTTGAGTGTTTCTCCTTAACATTAAATTTCACATTTAGAAAAACTGCATTTATCGAATAACTAATTACATATTTTGAACTAGCACCAACACCGTACTTGCTGTTCTTTTTTTAAAAAACATTTTTTGCAGAAGAAAAAAAAAAAAAGCTGAATCAAGCTAAGCTCTTCGATTAAATACTTCGTAAAAGTTATGTTAACAGATCATACATTCAGTGTGTGTGTGTGTGTGCTATACTATGCTATACTATTCGCTGCGGGGCATACATTCAACAGTTTCCTCTTTTTAATTGAAATATTTGTTCCACTTGTTGTTTAATTGTTGTGCGGTTGCACTAAAGTTAATGTAGCCTACACGACTCTTGTCAGCCCCACATCCCCTTTGTGTGATCTTCGTGTGTATTTCTCGACAACCGTGTGTAACGCTTGCCGTCTCTTACCCTTTCCACTAATGTTAGCGTCTTTATTCTCTGCTTAGTTCAGCACTTATAAATGTAGTCACCGTTGCAGAGCAAAAAAAAAAAAAAAAAAAAAGCAACCAATCGAAATTTCATGTGCTTGTCTTGTCCTTCTTTGCCGAACCTGTGCACACCAACGCCACAATATTCTTTTATTAAATACATTTATTTAATATATATATTTTTTTTAATCCCCGTGACTATTCTCCCTCTGTCATTTTCTCCGTGATTTTGAACGCATTGAGCGTGACTGCTCTGTTATTTACATCCAAATTTTCCGTGATAAATTCCTAACCCTACTTATGGCCCATTTTTGTTTAATGGCTGCCATTTCAAACTGTTAATTCACTGTTAATTCCAGAACTACGTGACGTAGTTCTTAAATATGATTGGCTATTGCTTAGATTAAAGGCAATATGTATCGAATGCATGTAACAGGTCAAATCCCCCGCGGTGACGTCACAGGGAACACGTTGCTACAATTGGTTGCCAGCTCATTGACTCGTGTAACAAGTCCTTAACATTTCATAATAGAGTGCTGAATGTAAAGAAGAAAAAAAAAAAGTGGTACAATTTAACATTATAAAGTATTCGCTGAAAACAGATATTGCTTAAGTTTAAAAAATCTTATGTGTGATATTTGTATCTTTGTATATTAGTTAAGCTTTCTGAATTGGATATCATAACATTTACAAATATGCTAATATCCATTAATTTAAGTGGATACTCATGGAAATTAGCCAGGGAGCATTGTTTTACTTTACATCAAAATATGGTTATGATGTGGTTTCTGTGACAATAACTTGCTGTACTATGCAGTCTCTGCAGATGTTTGCTCAGCTTTTAGGAAACTGTATTCAGAAGTTATCCAAATCATTCTCAAGGTTCCCACATTAGAAATACAGTTGCTGTTTATATAACATTTTAAATAAGAACTAAAACTGTATAGGTCAATCATAAAAATATTATAATACATGAATTGAGCAAAGAACTTCATGAACAATGTTGAAAATTCAATATTGTAAATTGTATACACCTGCTATAGACACACACACACACACAAAATCTATGCTTTACTTGATGGTAAGAGCTTAAGAGTTGACAATTCTGAAAAAGATGGGAAATTATCTGGTAAGGCCACCACTGTGACCTTACCTGACCCATGTTCTGACAAGACTTTCCAGCACACACTGTTTAACTGGTACAGCATGTGGGTTCACTTCAGACAGCATGTGTAGTCACCAGTGGGCAGGTGAGGTGAGGTCTAAAACCAGAACAACCATGGTTGTTTTTGAATTGTCATAGAATTATATGTGAATCCGAAAATCTAATTAGAATAGTTGGAATAATCTGGAGTGAGTCATTTTTCCAAGTACACAAATATTTACAACTGTTATAACGCTTTCATAACCATTTCAGCCTACGTTGTCAATAATGGCACTGCATCTGGGGTTTAGCTTCACAGACTTAGTTAAGGTTGGAAGCATTATTTATTTATTTATTTATTTTTACATAAGTCATAAAAAATTAAATGGTTAAAGTCACAATCCACAAGAACCACAAGACATAAGTGACCTAAGGAATTCAAAATAAATTACCCACAGAGAATTATTAAACTGACAAATACCCACTAGTTTACTATGGGTGGTGAAGCTAAATACTTTAGCATTTTTTTCGGTTAAGAAAAGGCACTTCTAGTCGGCGAGTACTATCTGCCTGCCGGGTATGGTGTTTAAACCTGCTGCTGTTTTTGAGTTATTTTAGCAAGGAAAGAAAAAAGACTAATTTGTCAAAACTAATTTTTTAGTGATCTATAACTTAAAATCTACCACATGGATTTTCATGAAACTTGGGCAAAACAATTCTGCAACACGCAGACATGGAGCATATGAATTGCCATCCTGATCTGTTTTAAAACTGCAGAGAAAACATACCCCTCAAAACCAAGCGTAAACAAGACTCTGTTGCGGGAAACTGACTTTGTTACAGGGGCTTAAGTACAACCTATATTGCCACTTTTGTATTGGTGTTAGAAGGGCACTATGTTAAGCATTGCAACTGTATACTTCTGAAATCAAGTACATTACAATTGAAGGGGGTAATCAGTGGTTATAGTGATCCTGCTGTGTACGTTTTACTTTATTGAAAGCACATGTTTGTCCTTGTTAATTATCATTCATGGAGTTAATCTGCTTGTTATTTCTCCTCTATTTCATGGTGCCTGAGGAGAGACTCGCCAGACTGCAATCTGGTTGAGAGAGAGGAACAGCAAGGCGGGCTGAAGCGGAGCTTGTGGCGTCTGTTAAGAAAGTGAGAATATTCATTCTTTTACTTTTGGGTAAATAGAGGTGTAGTTATTTTGTATGTTATGGTATACCCTGTGGGTTGAGCAGAGTTGTGTCTCCAGCCACCCACCCCTTCCTGGTACAGCTGCAACTGAAATAAAACCTGGGTTTTACCTGTTTTATGAAACTTCTTGCCTTGGGAAAGAATACTGTGACCGCTACCTGATTGAATAAGGACCTGTGGTTGTATATTATATCTATAACAAAAACATTGTCAATTAAAAAAAAAAAAAAAAAACAAGTTAGAAAAAAGTCAACATCCGTTTAAAGTGGTGATATCAAACACAAAAGCTCAGGTTAGGAGAAGCAATTGAGGCAACCTTGTCAAGCATCAAGCAAATAAGCACAATTGGAAAGGTGCTGGGGCCCAACATTCACACAGTTTTTGCTTCAAACTTGGCTTCTTTGTTTCAATGCTCCACTTTATCGCTCCACTTTACATGGAAATGCTCATTCCCTTATCAACTGGGTTTAACCAGAATAAAGATCCTAAGACACATGTGCCAAGGAAAGTGCTCAACACAGACTGAAGTGTTCTTGGTTATCCTTACAAGCACTACTACAGAGAGAAAGACAGACAGGGAATGGGAGAGGCGTCATCATAGGCGCAGACGAGTTATTTTTGGGAAGACACATGGAAAACATACAGGTAATGCACAGGTAGATCTGAGTACACATGGACAGACATTTAGCCCAAACACGCAAGAGCACTTGAAAGAGCATGAAGTAATATATTTCCAAAAATGAAGCTGATGAACAAGACCAATAATAGCAACGAGTGCAAAGACTAATGAGAATGCAAGGTAAGTGTATGGGAAGTGACAGTTCATGGGGCAGGCATTGCAGATCCAGGGCTGGGGTGTTGGAGCATTTTCTTTTGGTTGTGCATTGTCAATGTTTTTTGTGGCAGATGTGACTTTTGAGCTGATAAGTGAATGGTCACAATCCCCTTGAAGTTGTACAAAGAGCATTTCAGTGTAAAGTGGAGTGATGAGAAAAAGAAGCCAAGTTAGAAGCAACAATTGTGTGAATGTTGGGCCCCAGCACCTTTCCAATTGTGCCTATTTGCTTGATGCTTGACAAGGTTGCCCCAATTGCTTCTCCTAACTTGGGCTTTTGTGTTTGATATCACCACTTTAAATAGCATGACTGAGTGAGCCAATTGTATATGGAGCGGGGGAGCAGAGCGGTGTAGTTCATTGAGCGGACGTTTCCTGCCTGCTCCTTTGCAGCACTGAGAAGAACTGAGCACGGTTTTATTTTTCTTAAATATATGTTCGAACATACATTTTGGACAATAAATTTATAAAAAAATAGATGAAAAATACAGATGCAGTCACTTTACAGTATTTTCCATCATGCCTGTGCATGGTAACCATTCATTTTCCAGTTTCAAACCACAATTAGGCACTTTTATGTTTTGCAGACTTGAGAATTGCATTTTTTTTTTAAAGCTTTTATTTTTCTTTTATATTCAATGTGATTGATGTGGCACTTTATTAATTATGATTGATATATATGATTGATGTATCTACTATAGATACTAATGAGAACCAAACAGATACAAAAGAAAAACAAAGGAACCGTAGATTTTTTCAAGAACGCTGGGAGACTATAAATGGATTTTATATTTTCAAATGTTTCAAAAACAGTTCAGCTTGTGAAGCATCCACATTATAATTTGACAGAACAGTGATTTATTCAGTGTGAATTGGCTCATTAGTATGCAAGCCGTGCCATACGCTATATATGCGCATTGGTCATGTGATGCTGTTTAACGGATGAGATCCTCCCAGTAGTACTCACAGAAATGAAAGAAGTAATTTACAAAACGCTAACCAAGATCATGCAGCAGTCTCTTGACACAGGGGTGGTACCGACAGACTGGAAAATTGCAAACGTAATACCGATCCACAAAAAGGGAAACAAAACTGAACCAGGTAACTACAGACCAGTAAGCCTGACTTCTATTATATGCAAACTTATGGAAACTATAATAAGATCCAAAATGGAAAATTACCTATATGGTAACAGGGTACTGGGAGACAGTCAACATGGTTTTAGGAAAGGGAGATCGTGCCTAACTAACTTGCTTGATTTTTTTTGAGGATGCAACATCGATAATGGATAATTGCAAAGCATATGACATGGTTTATTTAGATTTCCAGAAAGCTTTTGACAAAGTCCCGCACAAAAGATTAATTCTCAAACTGAACGCAGTTGGGATTCAAGGAAACACATGTACATGGATTAGGGAGTGGTTAACATGTAGAAAACAGAAAGTACTGATTAGAGGAAAAACCTCAGAATGGAGTGTGGTAACCAGCGGTGTACCACAGGGATCAGTATTAGGTCCTCTGCTATTCCTAATCTACATTAATGATTTAGATTCTGGTATAGTAAGCAAACTTGTTAAATTTGCAGACGACACAAAAGTAGGAGAAGTGGCAAACACTGTTGCAGCAGCAAAGGTCATTCAAAATGATCTAGACAAGATTCAGAACTGGGCAGACACATGGCAAATGACATTTAATAGAGAAAAGTGTAAGGTACTGCACGCAGGAAATAAAAATGTACATTATAAATATCATATGGGAGATATTGAAATTGGAGAAGGAATCTATGAAAAAGACCTAGGAGTTTTTGTTGACTCAAATGTCTTCATCTAGACAATGTGGGGAAGTTATAAAAAAGGCTAACAAGATGCTCGGATACATTGTGAAAAGTGTTGAATTTAAATCAAGGGAAGCAATGTTAAAACTGTACAATGCACTAGTAAGACCTCATCTTGAATATTGTGTTCAGTTCTGGTCACCTCGCTATAAAAAAGATATTGCTGCTCTAGAAAGAGTGCAAAGAAGAGCGACCAGAATTATTCCGGGCTTAAAAGGCATGTCATATGCAGACAGGCTAAAAGAATTGAATCTGTTCAGTCTTGAACAAAGAAGACTACGTGGCGACCTAATTCAAGCATTCAGAATTCTAAAAGGTATTGACAGTGTCGACCCAAGGGACTTTTTCAGCCTGAAAAAAGAAACAAGGACCAGGGGTCACAAATGGAGTTTAGAAAAAGGGGCATTCAGAACAGAAAATAGGAGACACTTTTTTACACAGAGAATTGTGAGGGTCTGGAATCAACTCCCCAGTAATGTTGTTGAAGCTGACACCCTGGGATCCTTCAAGAAGCTGCTTGATGAGATTTTGGGATCAGTAAGCTACTAACAACCAAACGAGCAAGATGGGCCGAATGGCCTCCTCTCGTTTGTAAACTTTCTTATGTTCTTAACCAATCAGAGGTTGTTATTCTTCCAAGCCATGTTACTGCAACTATACTGTCTTGGACTGTGCAACGACAAAAAAAAGATATACTTCACCTGTATGTGTCAACAGCATTTACACCTAGCTATAGAAGAAATGTCTGAACCTTTCTGTGAAATTTTCACAGAAAATAGATCGATATAGAGCCCATTCAAGAACAACACGAAACAAGTACGAAATACCAGAACAAGTAGACAGCAAACATTTTCAAAGGTAAAAACAAATATCATTATTAAGAACTTGTTTACTTTTTCATTGAATATAAAAATCACAGAACGCTTGTCAGTACAGTACCAATGCCTATTTGCATTTGCTGGGTTGACAATGGTCTTGCTGCACAGCATTCTATAATGCAAATATAGAGTGGTACAGGGCTTCAAGTGTTCTGTAATATATACATACGTAACCTTTAGTAAAGAAAGAAACTTTCCTAATCAGGTATTTAGTTTCAAGCAGGTTTTCTCTTGGTTGACCTTTCTGTAACCTGGATTCAAAATGTTGAAACAATGTCGATAAAAGACCCTTGACAAAACCTTTGCCTGCATTAACTAACAGAAGTGTATGTGAGCCCTGCAGTATGGGATTGGA
The DNA here is from genome assembly GCF_017654505.1 of Polyodon spathula. Lineage (NCBI taxonomy): Eukaryota > Metazoa > Chordata > Actinopteri > Acipenseriformes > Polyodontidae > Polyodon > Polyodon spathula. The sequence goes on from NC_054537.1 coordinate 67,627,629, forward strand.
CTTTTGATGCTGTGCTGTTTTAAGCCTACCAAGCAGATTGTATCAGTATTTCAGCAGTACTTTACCTGGAGCAAGAAATGTCTACTCCCATACCCCACAGCATATTTAGAGCTGCCCTACAGTCAGTGACATTCATGAAATGACTATATACAATGCCAAACTGCTGTTAGAATAAGGCCGGTAGAATGTAATTGGCTTGGATCTTGCATCTACTGGGCTGGTGCAATGTAGCCCCAGGTATATTGGAAAGTCCTTTTCCCACCAATTTTTCATTTTATTAAGGTTCGGAGGGGATGATTCGGTTAAGATGATGGAAAGTGTTGGGGAATATGTCTTTAAAGCAGATGACCGTCTTAATGCACAGTGATTTCCACCATCCCCCAAGTACCCAGCTAGGTGCAGCTTGATATAAAGCAGTGTGTAGCCCTGAGGACAAGGCAAGACAGGGAGAGCAACATAGCTCAGCATGTTTGCAGGAAATCCAATTATTTGTTTGAAGCTTTGAATTCAAAAGTGGATTCAGAAACTCTTAAAGCAATTACGACTTGCACAGAAAGAGACAGAGTGACTGAAAAGGCCAGCAGCTAAACACTGTATTGTTTTTCACTTGTGCTCTCCATTATACACACCTTAACACTGTGACCTAGGCACTTAAACAGAGACTATGTCCAATTTCTACTGATGGGTTTGTGTCACAGGTAGCGCAGGTAAGTATATAGCACTGCTAGCCCCATTGACTAACCCTTTGCTTTTCTTTCCTTTGCAGGTTCTTTTTAAATTCCAGTGGACTACCCTCGACCACAACCAGGACGAATGGAGACAACAACCAAAGTAATTCTCAAATATACATTTTTAATAGCATAGCAATTACACAGCAAATAATTCTAAAAACAATGGTGAAAGGAAAAATCACATCAAATTTGTCACACCAAATTCATTGTGCAAAAAAGAAAGGAATGTTAAACTTTTCTAAAAATCCTCAAAAAAAGTGAATTCACACCACCGTGCACCAATTGACCCCCTGCGCCGTGCAGGGCTCCTGCTGCCCCAACCAAATCAACAAAATCATGTTGGAATTAACATAAATCCTTACAGTTGCCTTGCACCGTCTATGGGTGAACCAGTACTTTATAAACTTAGATAATTGAACATGTCTAGAACAACTGAAAAAACAGTTTTACTTTCCTTGTAACTACCATTTTGTTTGTTTCTCTCGCTCTCCTGCTGTGTTAGCCGGGTGCCCAGTGCCCGCATCCCTTTCCTTCTGGTTCCTAGAGCCCTTGTAGCCTGGCCAAATAAAAATAGTTAAGCAGTCAATTTACTGCAGCTGTGAGGATTTTGGCTTTGATGAAATGTGGCTGATTGTATTTACTGTTTCCCAATCATTTGAACGGCAATACTAAACAGTGATAACAAATTAATTACGTAGTACATGATCAAGTACATACAATTGAACCCAAATGCCATTTACCCCACATACTTGTGTTGGTCCATGTGTAAAATAAGATGTAGTTCTAAGAGGTCCATGTGGATACATGGTAAGCCATCTTGAGGCAGGAAATGCAATTTTAAAAGTTTTAAAAAAGTGATCAAATCTAAATATAATATTATCAATATGTATATATATATATATATATATATATATATATATATATATATATATATATATATATATATATAATATATATATATATATATATACAGTGGCTTGCAAAAGTATTCAGACCCCTGACCAATTATCTCATATTACTGAATTACAAATGGTACATTGAAATTTCATTCTGTTCGATATTTTATTTTAAAACACTTAAACTCAAAATCAATTATTGTAAGGTGACATTGGTTTTATGTTGGGAAATATTTTCAAGAAAAATAAAAAACTGAAATATCTAAAAATATATATATATATATATATATATATATATATATATATATATATATATATATATATATATATATATATATATATAAAAAACACAATGTAAACAGTTGTAGCAACACATGGGAGAATGTAACAATAAAATAAATAGGTCCTTATATACCTTTTAATGGTGAATAAAGAGGAATATTGTGCAAGTGTAATGCCTGCTGATTTACTAGTTTCACAAGTGCTCTGTGCTGTACTTTTTTTTTTACAATAATTAATGTAAACACAAGTAATGTTTTGGCAGACAAACTTAACCGTTAGTAACATCTTATCAGCAGGTGTAATTTATGGTAGGTTATCACTGGTTGTCAGTTTCATGTGACTTAGGCTTGGTGCCAGGTAAAGCTTTTCATTTTCTTTTTCTCTTTAACTTTGTGTTTTTCTGTCTGTTTTTCTTTGGATTGTACAGGGTTGAGTTGCACTCTGACAAGATGGTGTTGGATTTTTGTGTCGGGACAATGTACAGCTCTAAGTAATCCCCCTTCTCCTGTTCACTATATGATAATCCTAAAATAACATTATCAATTGTAAACACTGATAGGATGCTGCAGACCAGTAACATTTTGCAGGGTTCTTGAGGTAAACATTTAACGCTTGATATTTTACTTTATCTTTTACTTTATAACAACAATCAGGTAACATGTGTATCTTTGCCTTCTGGTGGGATGGTTTCATAAAATGATGTATCGTTGATAATATAGACCCTATAGGCTTTTGCCTACTCTTGTGGGATGCTTTGATTTCACTTGATGACTCTTCCAGAGTTTACAAAGATTGTCCTTGGGCAACTCTTGGCAATCTTGTAATGAATGTAATTTTAGGTGTGGTGCAGTTATCTGCTTGTCTGTATCATTATTTAAATTAATGGGTAAGTCCTCAAAAGCCTATAGCAAGCGATTTCCTGATTGGAGTCAATTAATATGTTGCTCTTTATTTTCGTAGAATTTTATTTTTTTTTTTTGGGGGGGGGGGGGGCGCTGGCTTGTAAGACTTAATTTACATTATTATTATTATAATATATTTTTTTGTTTTCACTTGCTTTTCCCCATATCGGAGAGATCTGCCGCCTGCAGGTTACCACAGCAATCATTTTGTATGTCAAACTGGAAATAAAATCACTATAATCGAAGTATGTCAGAAAAATAGGATCAAATTGTTCTCTGTTTAGAATGTTAGTTTACATATGTACTATACGTATTTTATGAAAAATTATCAAATTTTAAGTTTCAGTGGTTTATATTGACCAATAAAAAAATACACACAAACAAAACAGTCCTAAACCTGTTAACTCAAGGGCTAGTAACAAGTTTGACAATTTGTATTTTAATTTTCTTTTTTTGTTTGTTTAATAAATCTACATTTTGAGACATCTTATCACACTTTATGTAGAGAATTCTAGCATTGTTTCTAATGCTGTTTTTCACTTACAGATATGGTTGTTTATTGGTTATTTGGCTTTCCTCATTCATGGAACAACTGCAGTATACCATGAATGTACTGTACATGTACAAGTAAAGTATCCTCTACACTAGCACGCTCATTGCATTCAAATATGTATGAATTTACAGTGAATCACTCACAAGATCTATTAACAAATTATATCTAATTAAAGTGTCATGTGGTGGCATAGAAATTATCTATTTTTTAAATGTGCATATTTACATACGTATAAGGAAGAAACATCCTTTGTACAAAACTTCATGAAAAGAAAATTCTGATTCATTCATGAGCAATCAATCAGTTTGGCATATTTGAAATAAACAAAATGGAATGAAGACGTTGCCTGTTTTAGCCCTGGTGTCTCTTTGATTTTTATCTCTATGTAATCTGTCTTTACAAAGCCTCAAGACAGTAGTTGATTACATGCCATAAAGATCTTCTGTACATTAATAAAATGTTTTCAGATATCCAACACATTTAGTAAGACTGCCTGGAAAATTAATAAAACTCACTTTGACTTATACTAGGGATACCATCAAATAAAAGGTGTTTAGATTATGGGATGATCCATCCTTCTGTGGACACAAAAAGATAACAGCATATTTGGGTTATTCTACCAGGAGTTGTGGAGCTAGTTGTGTTTTTGGGGAATATTGCACTTTTGTAATTTGTTTTATAAAATTAAAGTTCATGTTCAAGTCATGTTTCATATTGTTACTATGCCTACATTAGCAAATAAACTCATTTATATACTGATCTACTTTATTTGTTTTTGTTATGGATAGTGTACAAACAGTTAAGGAATTTGTGTTTTTTTTATTTTTATATTTGTTGGAATTGTGAATTAACAACCTTAAAAGTAGAAATGGTGAGTTGATCTCAGAAGTCTAAATGTGAAAACTTAACTGAGGCTTGAACAGTCGCTTTTCCATAAAACAAAAAATAACAAAGGACAAAACAAAAGGGCTTTTGTTAAACCTCTTTAATTATGCAGTACGGTGGGAGGCAAGTCAGGGTTGCTGCGATATAAAAAGCTCCACTGATTTTAGAAAGCTTTGTTTTTCTGTTCATTTTTTAACAGCTGTCAGAACAACTGGGTCTAGCAGTAAAACTGTGTTCTTAGTGTTAACTTAGAACTTTGTACAGCAGGTCAAAGCAAAGGCAGCAGTAGGCTGTAGTGAAGACTGCTCATGCTGCTGCACATTGAATGGAGAGCGCTGACCGCTGTGAGAATCATAAACCTCTCAGTTTGATGATCAACTGAGCAGTAAATTAATTAATCATCATTTTATGCCTCATCAAGCACTTTGCTGAGGCTCCCAATGGGAGCCGTTCCAATTAGCCAATGAAAAGGCAATTGTTTTGTTTAGCTAGGTGAGCGTTCCACAAACAGTGGAATCTTTGACAAGCTAATAAATATGTCATCTGTCTGTGTCAGTTGCTGTAATGGGTCTCCACCTGTAAAGTAGTGGGGATCTGCTCAGCATGATGGGAAGTAACCTACATACAAGGGGGTCAGGAGCTGCAAGGCTGTTTTAGAAATAATATGCAATTCCTGCCAGATTAACAGTGACCTTTTTCACTGGTGCAAGTAGAATTTAGTTAAGGGACTTTAGAAGCACTTTATGACATTTGAATAATATGCAAACGTGTGGAATTCTTCCCCAACAGACTGAACATTTTTGAGGTTAAAATAGTATTTAGTAAAGTCGGCAGAGTAGTGTGCTATGAATTTGCATAGCAGGTAGCCATTTATTGAGCAATTCAGCAATTCAGCAGATAGAGGCCTGTCAGAAACTTGTACTTGACAACATGAATATGTTTTTAAAAAATAGAATAAAAATTGCTCTTTCTAGCCATAAATATTGTAACGGTGGCGTGTAGTGGATTCTCGGTGGTAATAAAGACACTACTAGGAATTCTTGTTTGGTTCTTAAAAGTGCTGTTTTAATATTTGCTCTTTCGGAAAATACATTTAGCTCCTTTACACTCCCCAGCAACAACAACAACTTGCAGCATGCAGGCTACGCTTCTATAGGTTCATGGTTAAATAATTAACATCATTCCTCACTATTCACGCAACACAGCACACACACAGGAGGCAATGCACACACACAATGGGCGGCAGAGACTGCCGCTGTTGTAGGGGGGCATGGGACTTTCCGATGAGGCCTTTCTAGGCTCCACACAGGTCGAAGCGATCGGCAGAAGTCTTTAAGTTCATGGTGGCTCTGGCTCCGGTAATAGCTTTGTTGGAGTTGCCGCAGTGTCTTGTGCAGCCCAAAGTGTTCCGTCCCGGGGGTCCCATGCACGGCGGCCAAAACCGTGCCTTGAAGGAGGCAGGGGGCAATCAGCTGCCATCGTTCCTTTTGGGTGGCAGGCTCCAGCCAGCAACACTGTAGCAACCCGTCTTTCACGACCAGTCCCTGCCACTGAGACTCTTAGTCACTGAGGAGCAGCCAGTGAGGTCCTCCCACGGGGTCGGCTGCCTTGCGTCAGCCACGGAAAGAGGGGTTGCTGGTTAGGGTCTTGCTCCTGCTGGGTGCACCAGTCGGAAGGGGGAACAGTGAAGAGCTCTTTGCAAAACAGGAGGGGAATGATGCATTCGATGCAGCTGTCTTCTTGCTGGTCCTGTTGCTCTCTTCCCAGGAAGTAGTTGCAGTCTTCAGGTGTGCAGGGGTGACGAGACCGGGCATCCGCATTGGCATGCGGTTTCCCCCGCTTTGTACTGGCATGTGAAGTCGTACTTCAACTGTTCCAGCCAGTGCGTCAGTTATCCTTCTGTCTCCTTAAAGCTGACCAGCCACTGGAGAGAAGTGTGGTCTGTGCGAAAGGTGAAGTGCCTGCTGTATGCACGGAACTGTCTCAGAATGGCAACAACAGCTAGCAGCTCCCTACTGGTCACACAGTACCAGCGCTATGGTTTGCGGAATGCATGGCTGTAGTATGCAATGACTCACTCTCCTCCCAGTAGCAGCTGCAATAGGACAGCACCCAGGCCTTGGTCGCTGGCAAAGGATGAAGGGGGCAGCAAGAACAGTGGGCACAGGGGTAGGAGCGCCAACAAGGATCACCAGGTGGCGACATGTGCTGTTCAATGTAGCCGTGGTTCAGGTCCAGGAGCGAGCCCGCACACGGTAGAAAGTCCAGGCCCAAAACGCAGGAGTCTTGGACAGAGGCTATCCAGACTTCCTGGCAGTATTGGCGGCCTCCATGTTCAATCCTCAGCCAGCCTCGCTTTTCAGTGGGGGTTAGCTCACCAGTCATGGTCCATAGTTGGACGGGGGTGTCGGTCACTCATGCTTTCCTGTCGATGTGGGCTTGGTGGAATTTATCTGGGCGGACTATGTTTATAGAAGAGAGCGTATCGATAAGAGTCGTGCAGGTATGTCTTCAGTTCTGACTGGGGCGCATAAGAAGGTTCCCTCTCCTGTGAGTTCCACGGCGGCAGGTGCGGGTGTCAAAGTGGAATCTGGAGGATTGGTAGACAGTGTCCACATCTTCCCCTCTATGCCTGGTCAGAGCCTTCTGTCTGTATGTCATATTTACTTTTTTGCATATGTCTGGAAAATCAGTTCTCAACTTTTTTATTAAACATTTCATTGCTACTGTTGGTATATGTCATTATTCCGACAGCTCTAATTATAAATTAATTACAATTACAATAATAAAACCTTAAGGGGTAGGTGTACTAAGATGTATCAGTTGCAGCGCAAACTTACCATAATTTGCATTTTCGTTGTGATACTTAGTATACATTTTGTCGTATATACTAAGAGAAAATATGTTAATGAAAAGAGACTCAATCTGCTAATTTAAATATTTGTTGCATCTTGTTAACAAGATCTCTGTTACTGCACCACTGTTCAAATAAATAGTGGTAGTTGAGTTGTGGTTTGCTGCAGCATAGGGTGCCCAGAAGGGTAACATCTATACATGCAAGGGTGCAAGAATCTAAATAACATTGTTTTTGTTAAATATAAATGTCATCTGTTCAATGCATCTTCATTTTACCTATTTTAATACTGTTATATACAGAGTATATTATATATGAAAGTTTAATTCCATCTATTGTTGTGCCCCCACCTTCATCCCCCAAATAAAAAATGTGTTTCTATCAAAAAGCTTTTCATAATCATACAGTAGCACCTCGCTAAACCTAATATGTTTGCCTGACAATAGGATGTGTCAGTATAAATCATTGTACTGATATAACACTAATGTGTTTTGGGTAGGCTACACAGTACATTATGAACAAAAATATAAATCTGTACAGTAGGCCTATACAGTATACAGTACAGAAGTAAAATCAAATGAACACCTAGCGCACTTTCTTTTTACTTTAGCCTGTAGGCTACCGGTATGGTAACACAAAATGAATCATGCTGCTGCATTGTACACATTGGTGTACAAGGCTAATTAAATATTATTTTAAATTGAAACTAAATGAATTTATTATTATTATTATTATTATTATTATTATTATTATTATTATTATTATTATTGTTAACTTGGCAGCCTAGACAATTAATGCAAAATAGATCAGAATGCTGCGTTGACAAGTTATGAGCCTTACGGGAGGACAGTCAAATCTCTTGTTAATACGAATTTCAAAGGACCAGCAACACATTTTGCATTATACCACCAATTTGCATTATAATTAGTAGCCTATAAGCCAAATGTATACTGTCAGTTTTTATTTAAGTTAGTCAGGGGTGCAGTCCTAAATTGTGCACAATTACAAACCACCTGCACATTAATAGAATAGGTGTGTTTCCTATACAGATGCTCAGAATGAGCTGGAGGGGTTAGCGGCACATGTGTGCAGTCTATTGCTCCCAACACGCTGGGGAAACCAGAAATGTCTTAGAAACTTGTTTTCAAGGCTTCTAAGTACATCCTGCTTTTAGGGAAAAATAGGTATTTGGCTGTTCGCCTCAAAAATGCATTGAGCAGAACTGGCAACGCACAAGAAAAAGCGGACTAGGAAATGCCAGCACAGTTGTGACTGTTTAAAACGTGCTTTCAAAAGTTGTTAACAAATTGATGCAATTGTTAGTGTTGCAATTACCTGCAGCTTTTGTACATCTCATTGTAGTATTTGAGAACCCTCATTTGCACTATCACTGCCTTCTTTTAGTGAATTTATGCAGGAATGCCCATATTTACATGTTCATGTACACCTGAACCACAAACAGAAATTGCTGCCGCAAAGGATTCCCTAAAAAGTCGCAAATAGCATTGCGCTTGTTACATTTCACCCAAGACTTTCAAATCACATTGTTTGCGACTATTGCGAAAGGCGCAACACTTTAGTACACCTACCCCTAAGTGTTTACAACTAGATTTTTGTTTTATTTATTTATTTATTTATTTATTTATTTATTTATTTATTTATGTATTTATATATTTGCAACAAACTTTGTATACATACAGTAATCAGTGGGCATCATTTATATTCAAAATATTGTCTTGATAGAAAAAAGGGGGCCTTATTCATAAAACACAGAAACAAAAAGCTATGTTTTAAAACATTCTCTTTGGTTTACTTGATCTTAAAACTAAGAATTAACTTCCTAACCATCTCTAAAACAAGTTAATCTGTTAAATTAACAAGCAAGGGCTTTAAAAACAGTGTTCTTAAACCAATATTAAAGCTGTATGTCCATTACGTCTTCAGCAGCAATTTCAAACTGGATTTTCATCTCTGCCAACAAAATGTAATACTGGTTTTGAAGCTGATACATATACAATTTGCATTTATTATAAAACAAATGCAGTTCCTTTGTGTTTTTTAATGGCTGGGGCAAACCCAGTCCACCGATTGGCCAAGACCCATGTAAAAATCCCTTCATGACCACACTTGTTGGATCTCAGGACGTCATCATATTGATATCCATACACCATTTATCTGTACTCTATGTACTGTACCTTGTAGGATAACATATACATATAAATTAATGAAACTAACACTATGTAACACAATTTTTGTTCCTGGGTAGTAAGTGTTATTTCCTAATTACTTATGCCTCAAAAGTATAGACAATGGCTATTATTCCCCACAAACTTTGCTTTTGTGACCAGGACAGTGATATTTTGAAATTGACCTATTTCCAATGAGAAAATGGGCGAATTTGTGTCTTTTCGTTCACATAAAGTCATAAAAAAAGAACATATGAATCCAAATTAACATGTATTTATACTAAAGTAATACAAAAATTACTACAAAAGATTTAGAAGTGAGTAGTTTTTCGAGATTTACGATTATACTGTAAATCACTTTCACGATTCAGCCCTCAAATGTAGTCTCCCATCATGTTCTCGTTATACTGTCCTTGGTAGCGGCGTTCAAAGTCCAGTATATCCTGGTGGAAGCGCTCGCCTTGCTCCTCCGAGTACGCTCCCATGTTCTCCTTGAATTTATCAGGATGAGCATCAAGGATATGGACTTTGAGGGACATCCTACAGCCCATTGTGCCGTAGTTCTTCACCAGAGTCTCAACCAGCTCCACATAGTTTTCGGCCTTGTGATTGCCCAGGAAGCCCCCCGAACCACTGCAACAAAGCTGTTCCAAGCCGCTTTCTCCTTACTAGTGAGCTTCTTGGGGAATTCACTGCACTCCAGGATCTTCTTTATCTGTGGTCTGACCAAGACACCGGCTTTGACCTTTGCCTCAGACAGCTTAGGGAAGAAGTCTTGAAGGTACTTGAAGGCTGCCGACTCCTTATCTAGAGCTCTGACAGATTGTTTCTTAAGGCCCAATTTGATGTGCAGTGGTGGCATCAGCACCTTCCGGGGGTCCACCAGTGGCTCCCACTTGACGTTGTTCCTCCCCACAGAGAACTCGGTCCGCTGTGGCCAGTCCTGCCTGTGGTAGTGTGCCTTGGTGTCCCTGCTGTCCCAAAGGCAAAGATAGCAGGGAAACTTGGTAAAACCGCCTTGGAGACACATCAGGAATGCCACCATTTTGAAGTCTCCTATGACCTCCCAGCCGTACTCATCATACTTCAAGGCTATCTCAGAAAAATGCAGATATGTATCCACTTAGGCAGCTGGAACTAAACTGAACTGGTGGCCTTAAGGCCCCTGTATTTATACTACTATTTATATTACTGGAAAGTTCTAGAAGTTACTCCAAGTTTACTCTGCACTGAATCTATCTGGAATGTTCTGGAAAATAGGTAAATTTCAAAATATCACTGTCCTGGTCACAAAAGCAAAGTTTGTGGGGAACAATAGCCATTTTCTATACTTTTGAGGCATAATCAATTAGGAAATAACACTTATTGCCCAGGAACCAAAAAAATAAAATAAAATTATTACACGATGTAATCTGTACATTTAAAATCCATCAATATTATGCACCTCAAGGATATTAGCTGTGATTTTTATGGAATTGTTAGAAATGTCAAAGGGGAAGAGTATAACATTTCTAGTTTTACTGGCCTAAGGTATGGAATCAACAGGCATTTAAATCACCCAGTATTGCCAGAAACATAAATATAAGGTCTGACCAGGAATTTAAATCATCAAGCAACATCTTTATACCTGTTATTAAAGAGAAAGTAGCGGGGTTCCGAAAAATATAGTGTCATACGTCCCCATGTGTTGCTATAACTGTTTAATTAATGTACCTGTCTTTTTTATTTTCATTGTTAATATCCTGACAACTTCTTACATTTATTACTTTAAAGTCTGTTTGAAAACTCTTTTCAAAATGGCCGCTCTAGTTCTTTAAGCTGTGCCAGAGGCAGAGAGAGTTGCCAGATGTGGCATCTCCTGGGTGTCGTAGGGAGACATTACTAGCATTGTCACAGTAGGGAAACCCAAACAGAATGACAACAGCTCCTTAAGGTGACAAGTTGAAAACAACAGTACATTTAATTTGTTTCCATAGGATTTGCTTACCAAATGTGTTTAATTTTTTGTCAACATGTTAATTAAAGGTCTAATATTTCTTTAGCTTTGTCTAATCATACATAACACTATGTAACACAATTTTTGTTCCTGGGTAGTAAGTGTTATTTCCTAATTGCTTATGCCTCAAAAGGATAGAAAATGGCTATTATTCCCCACAAACTTTGATTTTGTGACCAGGACAGTGATATTTCAAAATATCACTATTTCCAATGGGAAAACGGGCAAATGTGTGTCTTTTCGTTCACATAAAGTCAGAAAAAAACAACATATGAATCCAAATTAACATGTATTTGTACTAAAGTAATACACAAATGACTACAAAAGATTTAGAAGTGAGTAGTTTTGCGTGATTTACGATTATACTGTATTTACAGTATAATCGTAAAATTGTTACACGGTGTAATCAAAGCTCTTTTCTAGTCAAGTCTATTTCAAGATTATTTCTCAAAATTCCTACAACATGTATCTTTGCCATCTGCGCTTATCTTTCCATCAGATATCCTACATAGACTTGCAGGTGGGAGGTTAACAAATGAGGAGTATGAAGCAATGTTAGACACAGTCAAACTATCCTAATATCCAGAGTACCCATTTGTCAAAATGAGTTGTGGTCAAGAATGCTATTAATAACTTTACCTAAAAGTCATTCCTTCCCCCTATAAAGGCACCCTTTTCTTATGGAAAACCAAGCTGCAGCTCAAAACACCCTCAAAGGCATTTCCCTGGAGCTTGATAAATCACTGCCCAGGTGTTGCAAGAATTTGTCAAAGTCATAAATGCTTCCATGCTGTAACCTATCTGTCATTGGCTGAACTGATGAACAGGTTTGGATGCTTCACTCATATACTTGCTTCCCTTTTACTTACTCAAGTTTATTATTTGTGTTCTCTTTATTCATTTGTGTTAATTATTGTTTCTTCTCTCCTGTTATATCTCTCTCTCTCTCCTGTTTCTTTGAGTCTGCATGTTCACTGCAAGGATATTTCATCACTCGTTGACTTTCGACACCACTCGATGGCACATGTGTATTTCGATCACCAAGTGAAAACCGGATGTGCAGTTGAGAGTACATTTCATAATTTTGAATTAAGTGCTTGTTCAATGCTGAAGTTGGTTTCTTATTCGCATCCTAGCTTCTTATTCACTGATATGCAAATATGTAACTAAAATTGAATAAGTAACTGGGCCCTGGGGTATTTCATGGTCTGCTCATTTCAAAGTTAACACAACCAAAGGGAGAACCCCTCCATGTTACCCAGAAGTATTTATCCAGCCCCCAAACAGAATTTGGTACAACAGTGAACAAACATGGCACACATAGCAATATTGACATTAGGTTTAGTGCAACATTTTAAAGTAGGTATCCAGAAGTGGAAATCCTGTGCCTGTCCATATTTATTCTTTACTGTCTGTCATGGAATTTGCTTTCCTTTGTTATCTTGTCTAATAACCCATTGTTATGTTTTGTGCTTTCCCCATTTAATATTGCACACACAGACCTGAACAGGAAAAAGCTCATTTAACAAACCATTCTGTTTTAAAGTCACCTGTCCAAGTTTATTACTTTATTCTACACTGTGCAGAAAGCATGTTTTCTTGTGAAGTTTTTATTTCTACTTTTCAAAGGTAAGCCCAATGTATATCTGAAGTGCAAAGCAATGTGTGCACTATGTCATTGTTGAACATCATTCTCTACCCCTAAATAACATTTTAGTTCCGTAGTATATTTCTAAACCTTATAGTTTCCTCCAGAATGGTTTGTTAAATAGACTTTTTCTTGTTCAGGTCTGTGAGTATGATATATTAAATGGGGTAATGGGGATAAATAGATATGGATGATGTAGAGGGGTTCCCCTGTGTTTGCATTAACTTTGAAATGAGCAGCCCGAGGCAATCTATCCCCTGAATTACCCCAGTTACTTATTCAATTGTAGTTACATTTGTGCATATTAGCAAATAAGAAGCTAGGATGCGAATAAGAAGCTAGCCGAATAAGAAGCCCAATTCAGTATTGTCGCATTAGTTTATTTATTTTTTCCTTCTTTTTTAATGTTGTAATTTTCCAAAGTAGCTTATAGTTTGACACATTTGGGGCTACCCTGGAGAATAATTCAAATTATTCTCACTTTGATACAAAGCGATGGTTGGATCTTGATGTAAAGAGAATTGTGTGCATTGCAATTGGATTGTATTTCAGCTTGGGATCGTAATATACACACACACACACACACACACACACACACACACACACACACAGACACACAAACAAACACACACAGACACACACACAGCTGCTTCTAACATAGGGTCCAAGTTGAATGCCAGGGAGACTCGGTCTGACTTGCTGTCACTCCGTCTTTTACTGGTGGATAGTCATATTGACCTTACTGAAGCAGGCGGAAAGCTAACTGGTGGAAGTTTACATTCGAAAATAGACACAGATTCTTAGATCATTACGTATTCCATCAAAAGAAACCGTCAGAATAACTAATGAACCAAACTAGCACAGCTTTAGAAAAGCAGGAGCAGAGGGGTGATACAGTTAATCTGTTGGTGACAGAGGAGAAGAGGGGGTGAGAGGGGGTGTAGGGAGAAATAACAGTCTTGTGGTAGGAGGGGGCAGAAAGGTCGAGACAGCGATAGGCAAGTATAAGAGTTTTGAATTGGATGTGAGCAGTGATAGGGAGCAAGTGAAGGGAGCGGAGCAGAGGAGTAGCGTGGGAGAAACAAGGAAGGATATCAAGAGGAGTGACTGTGATGTTGGGGGAAGCAGTCCCTGGTGAAGACAAGGTCCAGTTGACGGCCAGCTGTGTGAGTGGGGTGTGTTGGGGGGTCGGGGAGAGACAGAAGGTAAAGGATTTAAGAAGGGAAAGAAATCCAGCAGGGTGGTTGGGGTTGGAGAGATGTATGTTGAAGTCACCTAATAGAACAAGAGGTGAAGGGAGAGGGGAAGGAGGAGAGGAGTAAGTCAAGCTAATCAAGAAAGTGAGTAATGGGTCCAGGAGGGCAGTAGATAGCAATGAGGAGACGACAAGAAGAGGTGATTTGGATGGTGTGAAACTCAAGGGTGCAAACAGAGAGACAGGAGAGAGCAGAGGGGGTAGAAAAGAACAGGGAGGGAGAGAGTAGAAGCCCTGTTCCCCGACCCCGTCCAGAGGGGCGAGTAAATGTGGGACAGGACATAGAGAGAGGAAAGGGTGGCCAGCGTGGTTTTAGTAAGAGCTAGGAAGTCAAAAGAGAGGGGAGAGGCAAAGGCAGAGATAAAGTTAGCTTTGTTGGAAGCCTAGTGGCAATTCCAGAGGGCACCAGAGAGAGTGCGGGGGGTGGGGGGGTGAGCGGAGGAAAGGGGGAGGCAGGGGCAGGGAGATCTGGTTAGAGGAGTTAGACTTGCGTGCCAGGGAGAAGGCAGAGGACGGGAATGAGAGGAGAGGATTACAGGGATATTAAAGTTAGTCATGGTTAGCAGTAGAGGAGAGGAAGTACAAATGGCTATGGGAGATGGTGGTACCGAGAGAGAGGTGAAATCAGACAGGTACAGGAGGGGTGAGAACATTAATTAAGAAAGTAAAGAAAATGAAAAACGTGTTAGAACTTACAAGTAAGACTAAATAAAAGGGCAGTGGAAATGATGTTAAGATCTTACCATTTCTCATTTAACATTATTACCCTGTGGCTTTGATCATTGTGCCATGTACTAATGATGCACTTAGCAGTTTACGTACATTTCTAACTTTGATGCAATTTGATCTCTGAATGAGGTGTAACAAGTTTTAACAAGTGATCTCTCTATAGTCATCCCCAAGATGCATTATAATGAAGGTTTGCTGATTTTTGAAGATAAAATGCAAATATATTAGTGATTGCCAAGCCTGGTTGGCGTCCTTTGAATAGTTGATCCAGACACATATACTGTAATTCAGCGCTTATTAACAAATAAAAGGTTTAAACAAAAACTTTACACAAAACAAACTCTGTAACAAAACAAAAGTATAACTATAGAACTGGACCCATTCTTCTTGGCAAAATTGCTCAAGCTCGGTCAAGTTGGATGGGAACCTTTGGTGAACAGCAATTTTCAACTCTTTCCACATATTCTCAATTGGATTGAAGTCCGGGCTTTGACTGGGCCACTCCAGGACATTGACCTTTTTGTTTCTAAGCCACTTTAGTGTGGCTTTGGCTGTATGCTTAGGGTCATTGTCCTGCTGAATCCCAAGTCCCAGATCTCTTGCAGACTTCAGCAGGTTTTCCTCCAGGATTTCTCTGTACTTTGCTGCATCCATTTTGCCCTCTATCTTCATGAGCTTTCCAGTCCCTGACACAGAGAAGCATCCACGTAGCGTGATGCTGCCACCACCATGCTTCACTGTAGGGATGGTGTTCTCAGGATGATGTGCTGTGTTAGGCTTGCACCAAACATAGCACTTAGCGTTAAGGCCAAAAAGCTCTATTTTGGTCTCATCAGACCATAGAATCTTCTTCCACTTGGTCTCAGAGTCTCCCACATGCCTTCTGGCAAATTCTGGCTGAGATTTGATGTGATATTTTTTCAACAATGGCTTTCTTTTTGCCACTCTCCCATAAAGGCCAGTTTTGTGAAGCACCCAGGCTATTGTTGCTGTATGCACAGTGTCTCCCATCTCAGCCATGGAAGACTGTAACACCTTTAGAGTTGCCATAGGCCTGTTGATGGCCTCCCTGACTAGTGCTGTTATTGCTCGGATACTCAGTTTTTGAGGACAGCCTGTTCTAAACAGCTTCACAGTTGTGCCATATTCTCTCCATTTTTTAAGAATGGACTTTACTGTGCTCCGGGGGATATTCAATGCCTTGGAAATGTTCTTATATCCTACCCCTGATTGGTGCTTTTAAAGAACCTTATTCCAGATTTGCTTTGAATGTTCCTTCATCTTCATGATGTAGTTTTTGTTAGGAAATGTACTAATCAACTGTGGGACCTCCCAGAGACAGGTGTACTTAACCTGAAATCATGTGAAACACCTTAATTGCACACAGATGGACTCCATTCAACTAATTATGTGACTTCTAAAGACAATTGGTTGCACCAGAGCTTATTTAGGTGTGTCATAGCAAAGGAGATGAATACTTAGGCAATCAATTATTTTCTGTTTTATATTTGTAATTAATTTAGAGCAATTTGTAGATTTTATTTTTCACTTTGACATTATGGACTTTTTGTGTTGATCAGTGGCAAAAACTCCTAATTACATCCGTTTTGATTCCATGTTGTAACACAAAAAAATGTGGAAAAGTCCAAGGGGGATGAATACTTTTCAGAGCCACTGTAAGCTGTTTAACGGTTAAATCATACAATTTTCACACAGTGCCTTGCTTTTCTGTCTGACCACACAGGTCTCTTCACATGCTGCACACTCTCCATAAACAAACATAGAAACCACAGAAACTGGGAGTTTAAGTGAAGAGGAATGTTAACACCTGGGCGGTTAATATGACTAAGAGGCTTGGGCTGCCAGATGTGATGACTGTAAAATGCAAAGAATCTGTATACTGCTGCAAGTGAAGTTCATTTCCTAAGCCTTGTCCTCCGCCAGGAAAGTTATCCAAGAGCCAGAGGGGACCCCTGGCTAAATCTATCCTAACTCTCTTTTGTTTTCCTGTTGCCTCCCAGCCTTGGAGGCCCATTGGTTCGGTCTCACCTGCACAAGGGCAGCTGTCCGTGAGCCAAGGGGAAACCCTGTACTCTTCCCTAAGTCACAAAGCACTTCTCTCTTATTCTTAGTTCCTGAGTTTCTTCCTTCATGCAGCCCTTGGTCCTATCCTGTGAATTTATAATAAACTTGATATTTAATGATTCTAGTTTGCATTTTCTATTGTATTTTTTTGCGGTTGGTCGAAGATGAAGCACAGCATGTCAGTATGTTAACTTCAAGGTTCTACCATGGATCAGGTTGCATGCAAAAATTTGGATTGCCTCCCAGCTACCCAAACAAATTCAGATTTTTTATTTATTTATTTATTTTTTTGCAATGGACTTTGCAAAACTAATACTATCATAATTGATTTTATTATTTATGACTGTTTCTGCACTGGCTATTTGGCATGTTTAATAAAGTCGTATTTTACTTTTGGTTTAATCTCACAGTAAGCCTGAACAAAGACAAGTTTGTTAAAGATTGTCAATGGAAAATCTCTGAAGAATTCAGTGTTTCGGGGGGAATGAAATTACCAGAGCACACCGCAATTGATGCTTGTGTGGTTGTTTTTACCATGGCTATGTTACAGAAATTGCTCAGACTTGCTCAGAGACAATGGCAATTGTAAAATATGCTAGTAAAATAAACAAAATATATATTAGTACAGAAACGGTAACAGTAATACATGATGATTAACAACACATAGAGTATCATGGGATGAAACAATTAAATATTATGCAAATTTAGTGGTTATAAGCAATTCCTTTCAGAGCAGGTAATTTATCAGGTCCCTCATTTACATGTTTAGGAGCCAATTCTCACATGCATACAAGAAAATGCAGAAATGAGTACACTAGAACTCTGATATAGTTGCCTGGTAATCGAATGTTGCCAGTTTGTGTCTCAGAGCAGTTTTGAATCAGGAATATTGAACGCCATTGATCTTGTCCAGGTTTCATCTTGAATAAAGTGCCCTGAGAGTGCTATCACATCCTTCAGCACTCAATCAGTTGCAATAGGTCTTGCCCTTCCTCATGCTTCTGATAACCCACTTGCAGTGACCTCAGTAATATGAAAAATGTCATTGTTGGGTGAAGGTGATTTACTAAGAAGCACATTCAGCTCAGTGCCAGAACATCAACACCCATCACCCAACAACCCAGCAGGGGGTAACCCTATGTAAATATCTTCAAATAAGTAAGTACAATAGAAAGTATGAATAAATCCCCTTTAATCCACCTCATAAGCCCAGGATTTAAAGAAGAAATACCTTTTTGAACCCCGGGGTATTCAGTGTACAAGACAATTATCTCTAATAAAACCTGAACAGTGCATCTAATTTAGTGCTCATAAAGAAATTCAGTTTTGTTTAGGTAGATGCCAAACTGCCAATCCAGTCGGTTAGGACCATTTAATTGACATACATGCAACTGCATTTGATATGCTTGCGTTTAACAGCTATGTATAATTAAATTTAAAAAATCCTAAGCAAATTGTTCTATAATAGTTTCGTGATTTTTGCTAACTTGATATATCAAGTCCCGTGGGTGGTAATTTGATTCATATTTGTAAAACTAAAGCCTGTTAAACGAAGCCTGTTAACTGGTGCTGCTGTGGAGCACAATTGATCCTTCCTGATAGTGTACTAGTTACAAATGTCTAGATATAGATATATGAGTAAGACAGACTTGGACTGGAAGGGCCATATTTGCCCACCCTGCTAGTGACCCTAGAGGACTGAAAAATAGACTTATCTGCAGATTTCCTGCCCTTCCTTGAGGGAGTGTTCGGAACCAGATTGCGGAATGGTCATATAGCCATCCAGAACACCTTGCCAACATGTCTTACTTAATCATTGCCAGCTGCTCCATATTACAGTTTACTGTTCTCCACATATATATTTGTGTGAGTATATACACATGTATCTACTGTGAATTAGAATACTTTAATGGAAATTTACTCTTTTAGTCCACTTTTCAGTGCAAAAACATTTCTTTACAAAGAGCTTCACGGTTTAGTGAATGCAGATGATACCAAGAAAAAAAAAGGCTTGCAAGTGGCATTGGCACATTTATTTTTGTGCCTACAGGCACAAGCTTCCAAGTTTTACTGCCTAGAGATTTTAAAAACTAATTCTAGCCTGTGCAAAATTGTATGAGTACAGCTATTTTGAGTCTTCCATCTGCATTGCAAAATACTTGTGATAATTGGCAGTGGCCTGACACCATTTGTAGCTTGAAGCTTTATGACTGAAATCAGGGTCTGTTTTTTTTTCTCTACATGCATGTTATACAAAACAATGTTTGCCTTGTGCTAAGTATTTCCAGGAAAGCTTTTGCTGACCCATAGGAATCAGTCAAATTTGTTTCATGCCAACTTTGTTCATGCATGTTAAGGTACTGTATATGTACAAATAAACATTGGGTATGCAACAAAATAAGAAGCCTTAGGGCTCAATCACCCAATTAAATTCCACTGCTGTTGTAAAACACAACTGTAAAATCCTTGCATAAAATCTGTTGTCAGGAAATAATAGCTCATACCTTTCCTATGGAGGCAGCTTAAGTAACATAAAAAGGCTAAGTTTAGAGTACATTGTTTAATACCAAATGATTTGTGATAGTTACCTTAAATTATATTTCTTATGACACAATATTTATGTTTTTGTTCTGTGGTATGGTGTGATGGGGTGCCCACTCCTTGTATGTATTTATTTAATGTAAGATTATGTTTTCATTTGTATTATTATTATTATTATTATTATTATTATTATTATTATTATTATTATTATATTGCGTCCATTATTATATGTATTATTTGAGACCAGGAAAAAAAAGCCTTATAAAGTGTAGCTGCCGTGGATGGGGTTAAATTCCCATCCCGAGAAAGCCTGTGGGAATGTGTCTGGAGCCTTCATAAGGTCATTGCTTGATTAATGGGTAATTAAGGCTCCAGCCACAAAATATAAAAGACCCACTCCGGGCTCATTGTGTAGAAGATCTTAGGAGAAAGAGAACTATAGAGAAAGAGAGAGCGAATGCTACCGGATTACAAGATCAAAAGGTACTCGTTTTTGCAAACCATCAAGTGTAGTTTGCGTTTGTTTTACTTTGGCCAGTGTGTCCCTTTTGTGTTTAAATCTTTATTTTTGTTTGTTAATAAAAGCACTGAGCGCCGCAGCGCCTCAGTTTCGCCCCGTAGTACCTGTGTTTTTGTTTCATTTCCCTGGTCTGACGTCACCCCTGCAGCCGTCTCTGCCACGCATTGATATTGCTTTATAACCAAAAGCACAACTTAGCTTTTCATAGTCTGCCAAATGGGTTGAATGTGATTGATACAATGCATGTGATATATTATTGCTTAAATCAACTTTTGCATCAGGTTATACAAATAAACAGGTTATGGCTTCTGATTGGCTAAACTAATTTGGTGGACTGTAGTATGTATCTGTATAAGAAAAGTCTAAGGAAAGTAACAATAAATTACACTTGGTGTGTTGACATTTTATGTATTTGTGTAATACCCTGTTAGTAGAAGGAGGAGGGAGGAAAATGGCTCCCGGTGACACTTCCAAACAATTGAAAGATAATTTTAGACTATGCCACTCCAAAATGATTTAGAAGGACAAAAAATCTACATATTAAGGTTATTGTATTTATAAAAATAAATAGCAAGGAGAGGGGGAGAATAAAACAAGAAATGATCAATATAAAATACAATCATTTCAAACACTCCCAAAGAGATCTTGCAGGTAATATACAAAATAACAGCAAAGCGTAGAACAAAATGGATAAAGGGTAGATGTACAAACAGGTTCTCACAACATAGCGTATTTGTGGATAAAGGCAAGTAGAAGTGATATACATATTCTATATATAGGGTCTATATATATATATATATATATATATATATATATATATATATATATATATATATATAGTATATAAATATCTATATAATATATATATAAATTAATTTTTATTTTTAAAAATAAAAAAAATGTTTTTTATTACAAAAAGATTTTTAAAAAATCTATGGCACAAATACTATAGCACTAGATTAATCTTTCAGAACACCCTGGCCAACCTAACCCTCCCTCCCAAGGGAAGCGCTTGGCCAATTTTGCGCCGCCCCTTGGGAGTTCCCATCCTCTGTCGACTTGAACCAGTGACATCCAGACTATAGGGCGAATCCTGCACTGCGCGAGTGCTTTTACTTGGTAGCCCCTGAGCAAATAATTTTGAAGTGATTTGAATCTAGGGGTGTGACTACACCGACTGCGAACGACTCCACAGGAATAGAAATGTGTTCTATTTTTTCCGCCAGTCATGAGTGAATAGAGTAAAACTGCAATCAGAAGCATAGTGAGTTCCCAACCCACTCACAAAACTACATCCAGATCACCTTCAGCCCTATATCCAGGCACAGCACCAGGGTGTCACTCCCAGTCCCTGCCCAGCCTTTGCTCCATCCCCAGTTGCAGGGTAAACCCCACCTGCAACATCTTTAATGCAGTATGGACAGTTAGGACTGTGGGAGAGGGTGGACAAGAAGCGGACATTATGTAAATAGTTGTTTGTGTACTGTTTTGTGGATGTCAGGGGTATATTGCGTTGTATTACTGCAAACGTGATTGTGTGTGTTTTACCTCTTCCCCTTGTCAGCGGGACCTCTCTCCTAGGTGTGTTGCGACTTCGTCTGCCATTTCTCTCTGTCTTGGGTGTGTGGTGACTTTGTTCTGTCTTTGGTGTGTTGGCTTCACTTGCTTGTTATGTAGTCTATGATGTAGGTGAGTAATAGAATGACGATTTTGGTAGACTAGAACAAAGGCTATCCTAAGTTATTTGCCATAATATGCAATGACAATTAATAAAGTTTTCATTTACAACTTATCAGATCATGTAAGACATGCACAGTTGCTTCAGCTTATGCCAAGCGACAGCAGAGCCATACATATAAAGTCCTGTGAAGTCGTGCTTCACATATTATAAATATTAAAAATCATGTGCTGTTGACTAATAGGGCTTTACATTTTATAATTAAAGATCAGAAATAAAATAAGCTCAACCGAGCATGCTAACCTTTTGCATACATTATACACCATGAAAGTAGGTTACAAATGTGATGTCATACTGTTTAATATCATGCATCATTTATTATGAAATTTTGAAGAAATTCTATTACTCTGTTACAATAGTCCACTGTACGCAACACAACTATTTCAAGAAATACACAAATTAATAAATAGATAAATAAATAAATGCAGTGGTTTATTAAGCCGGGACTCTGCACTTAACAGGTGAAGCCAAAAATGCCACAATCAAGAAAAGTAGGTGAAGAAAGAGGGTATGTTTATGGGTCTAGGGTGGTGTGATACAGATGTGTTGCTTTAGGACCGATTTTTGCCGAAAATGCGCGGAATTCAATCATTCGCACGGAATTCAATCATTCGCACGGAATTCAATGTATTCAAATGAATCACAAAATAAAGTATTGCCTACAGTGTCAACAGTAACAAAAGTAGTAGCATAATCAAGCACTACATAGACCTTAAAAACAGTAAAGATTCATGTAAATTAACTAGATCTGGATTCATATTCGTTGCTATGACAGTTGCATTTCCAGTCACACGATCAGCACACAATAATTTGAAGTACAGTAATGATAGCTACTAGTATTGAGTAGTTATTAAAAAGAGACTAATGCTAAAATCACACAAAAACAGGAAGCAAAATGGTGATGATGCCAGGAAAAAATACGTTTCAACCAAAATTAGTGCACAGAATTGTGCTCAACAATTTGCAGGCGATTTCTATGAAGACAGGTTTTTCTTCTTTGTACATTCTGTCAACACATGAAATCTCAGGGACGGCAACAGAAAAACAAAAATTCAAGCAGGTAAAAATACACAATATATTATTATTATTATTATTATTATTATTATTATTATTATTATTATTATTATTATTATTATTATTATTATTATTATTATTATTATTACTACATTTCTTTCCGTTTTGCACTGTAGACATGGGTAGCAAATCTTGTCTTCAAGTTTTGTTCACTAGCCAACAGTAGCATTAATATCAGTATTATTAAGAGAACACGAAATGGATCAGCTAATATGTCCCGTTTCTTGTGTTTAAAGGTTCCTCCAAGTAGCTAGTTTTCGGATAGTATACGTTTATTATTTCAGGTATAAATGGTATGAATCACATTAGTATAGTTACTGTATGAAAACAATTAATGTTATTTGGTTGGGGGTTAAACTGAGTTCTCCATTATAACAAAATTAAATATTAAATACATTGTTTACATTTAGGTAAACATGCAAAGCTACTTGAAATATTTTTTAATGGGTTTAGCTGATAGTTTCACCCAACTGCTTTTTTTTTTAAATAAACATTATGAAACGCTATGTTAATAAATATTGGAGTATCAGAAAGTGTGGGGAAATTATTATTATTATTATTATTATTATTATTATTATTATTATTATTATTATTATTATTATTATTATTATTATTATTACCATAAAATGTGACCTGTGTTGGTAATAAAAAAAAAATGCACTATCTTGTTTTGTTTTACTAAGCATCTTACAATTTAAGATTTCAACATAATGGATAAATGCACATTTTTGTGACAGAGGTTAACAAACAGCAAATATCTACATTGCAGTGTGTTTCATATTTTAATTCATAAAACAAAATAAAATTTTACATAAATTCAAATATATATTAATTTCTGCAGATTTTATGCAGAATTTAGGCAAAATGATCCGCAGATTTTGGAAAAATTCCACGCAGATTCCGTCTGGGCCTGGTCATAACAGGAAGTCAGGGTAGGTGATCAGTGCAGCCAGATAATGTTGGCAAGACCGGGAGCCAGTGTCACTTGAGAAAAAGGGGGTATGGGAGGAGCTGGCAGAGGTGTTTTTAATTTGTTTTAATGGTACAAAGTCGTAGGACGGGAGGCCAAGAAGGAGGGATTTACAGTATTCGAGGTGGTTGAAGATGAGAGAGTGGACCAGAAGTTTAGTAGCAGAAAAGGAAATGGAGGGGTGTATTTTGCAGATGCTGAATAGGTAGAAATGGCAGGTGTGTGTTATGGTCAGAAAGGAAAAAGGTAGTGAAGATGACACCAATGTTACGAGCAGAGAGGGATGGAATGAGGGACAAGGGAGGGAATGAGATGGTGGGGCAGGTTGGGGGAAAAGAGGAGGAAGGGAAGAAAAGGATTTCAGTTTTTGATGGGTTGATGAGGAGATATTGGCACTGGATAGCAGCCAAGCTGGACACCAAGGTCGGGGGTAAAGGAGGGGGAACGAAAGAAAATCTGGGTGTCATCAGCAAAATAATGATGGGGGAAGTAACATGAGGAAGTAAGAGTTTCAAAGGGTGGTGTGTACAGGGAGAATAGCAGGGGTCTGAGAGCAAAGCCCTGGGGGGACACAACAGTAAGGGAGGGACGAGTGAGGCTGTTGAAAGCAACAGCAGATGTGTGTGAAGATAAGTATGACTGAAGCCAGCCAAGGGGCATGCAGAAATGCTGAGGTTAGAAAGGAGGATGGGGTGATTGACTGTCAAAAACAGAGGAAAGATCAAGGAGAATCAGAACTGAGGAAAGGCCAGCATGGGAGGAGTTGGCCAGATGATTCTGGACAGTGAAGAGGCCAAATTGAAATCGGGGGTAGAGGGAATTAGTGGAAATGTAATGTGATAGGCATGAGTGGGCTAGGCACTCAAGAAGCTTAGAGAAATAGAGGAGAAGAGAGATTGGGCAGTAATTAGCAAGGCAGGCAGGGTCGAGAGTGCTTTTACAACAGAGGGATGATGGTAGCTGATTTGAAAATGGTAGGACAGATACCAGTGGAGAGAGAAGAGTCAAGGGGGAGACTAGGTAAGGGAGACAGGGTCCAGGGGGAAAGAGGATGGGGTGAACCTTGGAGATGATGGAGAAGAGTTCAAGTAGGGATGTGGGAGAAAACAGTAAAGAGACCATTAGGAGCAAGTGGAGGTGGGATGGGAAGCTGGGGGTGGGGGCTAGTCTGGGGTACAGTCAGGAGGTATAGGCGAATAGTACTGATTTTGGTGGTATAGTGAGAGAGTTCACTAGCAGTGAGGGTTGGGAGGAATTAAGATAGAGATGGGAGAGGGGGACAGAGTAGATTATTGAGGGTTGAGAAGAGCTGTAGGGGATGAGGGGCCAGAGAAGAGTTGAGGGTTAGGAAGTAATCACGCTTGGCTAGTTCAAAAGCAGAGAGGAAGTTGAAGAGGAGGGAGCAGTAGGCTTGGAGGTTCAAATTGAAATGAACTCTGTTCCTATTTCTCTGTGCACTTCCAGCGTAAATGTACATATTGTAGCAATCCATACATTTGTGTTTATATACCATACTCCTTGCTGTCTGTGTCAAGCAGAAAAGAGGGAGAGACAAGCGGCAAGGTCGAACGATTGTCCCACCACATCCAGGAACTCGGGACGGGGCTTATCCGAATGGAAGAACTGGTCAGGAGCTGTGCTGAGGTAAGCTGTGCTGGTGGAGCGAGGATGACAGAGCACAGCAACTGACAGTGGCACTGAGAGGAGAGGCTCAGGTGGTGCTACTGAACTCGGCCGAGGAGGAGATGGCAGCTACCGCACCCTGGTGGCCACCCTCCAATGCCGGTTCGGCCTCAATGACACCTTACTCTAATGGAAACCTTGCAAAAGCAATAGCCTCAAACAACCATTTCTTTATTACATCTTTTGGAAATTGGAATTAGTGGAATTCCTAAATTATAACAAACATTTAATAACAAATTGACAAGATATTTTGATCAATAATAATAATAATAATAATAATGTTATTCCTTCTAAAATGTTCTATGCTAAACTTATTTGTAAATGGTCTATACCCAACCTGCAGTAATAACTATAACAGCATGATGGTGTATATTGTAAAAAATATGTAAATAAAATGTGCAACATTAAACTTGATTGCATTTCTTAAATGTCTAACCCCAACCCAGAAGCCAATTTTATTCATTTTAAGTAAATGAACCAAATGAATACACAAATTAATCAAGAGTCAATCAGTTTTGTTCTATTCTGAATGGGAGATCAACTAATTTATACTTAATTTTCTGAATTTTGAAGTAGTCGTTCAAATATCTTAATTCTGAATCCAATATCTGGATCACTCTACTTAACGAAAATGACTGTTAACACAATAATTAAAACAATGTATTAGCTAATATTGTATACATGGATGAAACATAGGGGCTTTGCTGTCAAAGTGAAAGAATATGTGCAGCACACCAGTGTGACTTGCTCAGCTCCCTCACAATCTGCTCAGCAAAAGCCACCACTAGTTAAATGGCTGTCTAATGCCTTTTCAATTCTTACAGTCAAGGATTCTAAGAGGAATTGGTATTCCACTGGTTTGTAAGCAGGGAATGGAGAATTCATAATCGGACTATCCACATATTGGAATTCATCTGACATATACATGTACTGACAAACATTTCCTGCAATAATAACCATATTTACCAAATATACACAGTTTCATAGACAATACAATGTATTATGCTGATTAGGATTCTTAAATTAGACAGCCTTATCATGTTGACTATCTGTACCACACATAAAAATATGGGTTAATTTAAGTAGACATCATTCATTGACCTGCCCATCATAAAAAAACAAACGAACAAAAAAAAAAAAACAGCAACTAAAATAGCAATTACTAATATGCAAAATATATTTGAGTCAAACTAATGCAAACCAAAATATTACCTTTTCTTCAAAACTGTACTTTAAAGGATATATTTTGAAGCAAAATTGTACCTTCGGAAGTTTCATCTCAAGTACATAAGAAACAGAAACACAGAACTAAACTGCCTCTAGATATCCCAAGATAAATGAAGTAACTTGTCCTTAAGAAGGCTTTTTTTTTTTTTTTTTTTTTTGCAAGCTGTCTTACAATTGGAGCAGTTTGTTGGTATATAAATGAAAATGTGTGAGTCAGATGTACAGATGTTTGCCTCCACTTTAGGTAAATAAACAGGTATAAAAATATACATGTATTTATTCATATGACACAATACAAATTGCTGAAGAAAGTTGTTCGACATCCAATGTCTGTTGATGTATAATTTTAGTTTAATCAGCACTTTTATATCAGAATTAGGATGCAGGAGCAACATTATTTCTTTTAGTCCCAAAAGCTAATCTAATGTGTGCCAATGAGTGTGCATGTGTGCATACAGATAGAATATTATTACAATTCATCCCATAAATCTTTGCTCAACATCAGAGAGATCTGGATGATTTGCATTTGAGAGGTTTACAGTTTTGTGACAGCAAGCTGTCCAGTTTAATAAAAATAATGATTTAAGATCAAAAGCACTAGACAATAGATATGTATTATTAAAGCATATTTAGTCTATTAGAATGTCACAGCATAAGCAAATATGATATTAATCAGTACATAGTAATACAAAATAAACACAGTTGACTAGAAATATCTACTGTTTCATTCTTTGAAAATCAATAACCTCTTTTCTACGTAACTTAAATTGCCTTTATTGCTTCTGACAATGAGTAATTTTTATGATGTAAAAATATTATAGATATTTTTTTGGACAAATTACTAAAATGTAATGATATGCAAGCATTCCACTTTGAACAGTATTATTTGCATTTGTAGTAGAACTATTTTTTTTTTTTTTTTTTTTTTTTTTTTTTTACATGATTTAAGACAAATACAAGTTCCACATTAAATATATTGTAATGACCCTGAGTCTACTGTAACTAGACTCAAAGTTAACAGGTGTTTAGTGACATCAGAGAATTGCCACTAATCAGGAGCTTGACTTGCAGTACGAGTCTTACCCGGTTGTAACATTGTTGTCACAAATCGGTGGTAAATTATTACAACAATTCTGCAAGGGATCAAGAGCGGGAAACGTGGCTGGACGGAGGGATAAGTAGCAGTAGCAAGCAGCTGCAGAAACTAAAAGAGAGCTGCGGAGACAAGAGAGAGAATTGGAGAGAACAGCCAAAGAGAGCCAGAGAGAAGTGGGACTAACGAAGCCCAGCCAGATTAATTTTTCACAGTCTGAGTAGCACTACGCTGCTCAGCTGTAGCTTCACCACTGGCTGTTAAAGAAGCACACTTTGCCCGTCAATCACTGCATTCAAGAACCTGAAATACATGTGTGAGCCTGCCTTAATTTCCTGCAAACACTAAATTGGTGCTCATAAGTGGGATTATGGACCGGATGATGCAGGAAGCAAATACCGAAGAGGACAGAACAGGAACAAGGGAGCCAGGATCTCCAGAGGCTGAAGCGGTAGTCAGGAGCAGACAGTGGGTGCTGTCGTGGCTAAAGGCGACGGCCATTGCAAAGGCACTCTAGAGAGCCGAGATAGAGGGACCTCTGGATGACAGATCACAGCGGCACGTTTCCAGGCAGCCAGAGTCTGGATCCCCCTCATTCTTCCACCCCAGAGCCAGCCTCCTCTGTCAGAGAAGTACACCCAAGACCAAGGAGGATCGTCTTTGAACTCCCCCAGCTACTGCCTACCAGAGCCGAGATGCTGTCACCCCCGTAACAGAGAGGACACTGCAGAACAGGGCAGAAGAGAGTGGGATGCTGCCGCCCACAGGGCACCAACAGCCTGTCTCACCACAGGGTCCCACAATCAAGCTGCCCTGGTTCAACGGCACTTCTTCCCTGAAAACCTACCTCACACATTTCTTGCTGTCTGCAGCAAAATATGGCTGGATGGACAGTAGTAAGGTACCTTCCTGTCCCAAGAACTGGAGGGCTTAGCCTCTGAAGTGCTGTTGGACCTAAACTAGGAGGAGAGGGTCGACTGCACGGCACTAATGATGGCTCTAAAACGGCGGTTCGAGGATAGCGACTTTTACTTGGGCTTGCAGGATTACCTCCAATGCCGGAGGAGATCACCGGAAGAGAAGCTAGGAGCTTTGGCCGTGGATGTTGCATGCCTTGCGAGATGGGTGTACAGCGACAAGCCCAACAGCTTCGGTTGGCGGATGGCCCTAGATGTCTTTATGCACAGCCTGCAGCCACCTCTGCTGTGACACTAGGTCTGCCTCGCTGGCTCACAGATGCTGGAGGAAGCAATGAACCAGGCTGTGACAATAGAGTCCAGGAAATAAGAGACTGAAGACAGTTGGGCCACCCCCTTCTGGCTCCTGGAACTCGTAGCTTTGCTCCAGGCCACATTCACATAGAACCCCTGGACACACTTGTACACCTGCAGCACCAGTGCCCAGCACTCACCACCCCGCTGCCCTGCACAGCGCCGCCACTACAGCCACTGCCAGCCAGGGGAGCAGTACAGTACAGCTCCCCCCAGAAGTAGCTGACAGTGACACAGCTCCATTGTCAAGGGAAGGAACTCGGTGTTGGACTTCTGCCATATCCCAGTCCAAGTGAAGGGGTTCCATGCACAGCCTTGGTCGACACAGGAGCAACAGAGATGTGTGACCTGAGTGGGTAGCCACAGTACAGGACCCCTGCATCATCGGTCTGGACTTCTTGAGAAGAACCGGCGGCCAAATGGACCTCTGGACAGGGACCCTAAACTTCCAGGAGTGCCCAGCTATTGCCATGGCTCCTGCAGGGGACCGGCTAGGGGAACCAGCACACTCCCGAGCATGGACCTGCAGAGGCCAACTGGCTCTGCCAAACAGCCACCGACACAAAATCACAGAGCATGAGACAACACTGCCCAGGCCCCACCCCAGGACGAAGACAGCCAAGACTGGGACCCAGCCAGCACAGCTTGGACCACAACCCGTGATCCAGCCAACCCGTGATCCAGCCGAAACCACCCCCCCCTTCCACCAGGGTTTCGTCAGCCCAGTCCGGGCCGAGCATCCCCCACCAGCCACCCCAGCCCAGCCCAGCCCAGCCCAGGCCAGCCGTTACCACTCACGCAATAGGACCCTACTCTAGCCACAGTGACCGAGCTGCTGTTGGACTACAGCAACAGCATCACCACCTGATCACATCGAAACAGGAGAGGCCACACCCATCAAGTTGCAACCTTGCAGCCTACACCTGGCCAGAAAGGAAGCTGCCAAGAAGCCCCAGCGACCTTAGAATGGCTCATGGAGAAGGTTTTGGTCAGGGTCCCTTCCCAAGAATGCCTCGGGTCAGAGGAGAGGGAATAAGTACCAAGCAGGACAAGGTGACTGCTGTTCGGGAGTGGCCACTCCCACTGACCAACGGTGACTGGGTCTAACCGCCTACTATTACCGCTCTGTTGCACCAGCTGCTGTGAAAGGCTGAACCCTTTGAATGGATGGATGAATGGCAGGCTGCGTTTGACATCCTCCGCGACGTGCTGTTACAGTCCCTGGTGCTCTCCCCCCCTGGACTCCAGCCTACCATTCCTCCTGGACACGGATGCTAGCAAGGAGCGGATCGAGGCTTTACTGTCTCGGGAATGACCCAACAGTGAGAGGGTGGTGGCCTACTACTGGCAGTCCCTCAAGAAGGTGGAGCAGTGGTACTGCATGACCCGGAGGGAGCTACTAGCGGTCATTGTGTTGGTCTGGCACTTCCAGTACTATCTATGTGAACTTCCCTTCACCATCCGGACCAACGATGCAGCGCCGCAGTGGCTACTGACCTTCAAGAGCCAGAGGTGCAGGTTGCCTGCTGAACTGGGCTGGGGCTCGCCAGGCATTGCAGACGCCCTTTGTACAAGAGGGAGGACCGAGAGAGGGAGCTCACTGCAGGACAGGCGACGGTCATGACCAGCAACCGAGCCGGGAAGCATGAGTGGGGCCTGGGCAGTCACTTGCCAGATGACCACAGTCGGTGTCAGAAAAGTGGAGGCAGCAACAGGGAGAGGCTCCTGATCTTCAGCCTGTCCTTCAGTGGTTGGTGGACCAACGGTGGCCCCCTTGTTAAGAAGTGGCAAGGAAGGGTGAGAAAATGAAATCCCTATGTGAGCCTGTATGAGCCTGCTTTCATTTCCATCATATGCTACAATATCGTACAATTCCATATCATATATAAATACATTAGTGGAAAACCGATTTGATAATATGTTTTATACTTTAACTTGGCAAGAGCTAATTTATTTTGAATGAATTGTATTTTAGGAGTCTGTGTACACTGTGAATAGGTGCTTATTTTGTGTTGTTGTGTTCTCTATTGATTTGTATTTGCAGGAACAATGGCGTGAATGGATTGTCAGGCATTTATGAGAACAACTCAGGTAAGCAAAATCAACAACTGTTGTCTTTATTAATAAGCAAAATAACATGTTCACATGTGGGGTAATCATCTACAACAATCAGCAATCAACATGGTCACGCTTCCTCCATG
The DNA here is from genome assembly GCF_017654505.1 of Polyodon spathula. NCBI lineage: Eukaryota > Metazoa > Chordata > Actinopteri > Acipenseriformes > Polyodontidae > Polyodon > Polyodon spathula. Next base: position 67,658,949 of record NC_054537.1, read on the forward strand.
TCTTTTTCCCAGCGTCCAATTCTCCTGGAATAATCCTAGTATTCGATCCGGTACTACAGTGTGCATTGTGAATTGATGCTTATTTTGTGTGACTTCAGCAGTAATTTCAGATTATGTATCGCTGATTTGAATTACTGACATGTACTGACATTCTAAACTTTTTCTATGAAAACATTCCTACTGTATACTGATAAATACTGTACACAAAGCCTTTAACCCATACAAAAAACAAATATGCTTTCTTTTGACAGGCTGAAGCCTGATGCAGATGTTAGCAACACACTTGGAGTCATGTCAAAGGTTCAAAAAGCATTACACTACTCTATCATTCTCCGACAAACTAACCTCCAAGTTATTATTGTTACTAATGAATAATTTATATTAGCATCTCCGAGAGATAATTACCTTTTATGGTTACATTGTTTGTGATTAACACTCAACAAAGGCATTTTCTGCTACTGTGTGTTGACATTCTATGGAGTTCTTTGTTTGTACTGTGTAACCAATCTTGTGGGAAAGTGAAAAAAAAAAGTCCCCCTAGCTCTGTTATACCCGAGGCATGCTTTATATATATATATATATATATATATATATATATATATATATATATATATATATATATATATATATATATATATATATAATTGATGACTACTACTTAAAACGTTTTGAATATTAAGGATAAGATTGTTTTGTGCCTAATATCCAGAGGCCAAGATACTTGTACTATTGAGTATTTACCCATTTAAAACCATTTAATAACTCCTCAAACATTACTTTCTGTGCAATTTGTAGTGGTAGTAGTATAATACATTTTTACAACCGCAACAAACTGAATGATGTCCCTTGAAATCAGCATGACATGCTGTAATTGTTGAGAAGACCAACATTTTGGCATGATAAGGGGGAGTGCACTACAGAGTATATAAAAGCATCAGTACTTTTATTAGACCATGGTCAACCAACTAGGACTCTTCCTTGTCTCAGTGACAGGGAAGTATAGTGAGACATAAAAAAAATGCTAATTTATAACACGACTTGGAACCAGTATCACATATATAACATTACTTGTGACATTCTACACTTTATTATACCTATTGTTTACTTGTTTTCCGATTCTCTTTAAATACCTTTCCATTGTAATTTTTTTCTTTGTTTTTTTGATGAAGAAAATGTGGTGTACTTTGTTGTTTATTTCAGAATGTTTAGCTAAACTACACATAACAAGTAGAACATTGATGTATGTAATAACTAAGTCATCCGACATATTAACTAACGGTTGTAGTTAAACTTCAAAGAGATTGCCACTTACTCCTAATGCAATGTAATGCCTTTGAACTTGCTCAATTTAACTGTACTAATAATAGCATAGAGATTTATTTATTTATTTATTTTTCCAGTAGATAAGAAGTTAATTCTCACCACAAATAAACAGCTTGGCTCAGCCTGCCCAAGAGAAGTACAATGTGTCATATGATTGTTGATGTACTGTATGAAATGTTTATTACTGATTAACCCATTTAAACCTGCATTATTTTGTTTTATTCAGGGACAAAACTGAAGATGTTTTGTGATGTGGTGGTGCAGACTGGCTGCTGCACTCCCTTCCTGTGTGAGCTTAATGGTGTCTATTTGTATGTGTTTATTTTACTGTCTTAATGGTTGTAAATCTCATTGAGATGTTTAATTACATGGAAGGCACTATATCATTTTAGCACAGAACCACATAAATCACTAATAAGCAAGCACACAAGCGTACTGCTAATAAATAAAATGCTTTTTTATAATCATATTGCGGCACTCCAGGGTTGTAGGCTGTCCTGAGAGATCACTCTGCTGTTGTATTTCAGCACATCATATTAACACCCTGTCATAGCATAAAGCTTAATTATCAGCTTTTCCCTTAACTGGATGCAATGTTATTCACCCCAGCCAGATTGTGTTAATATGTTTTCCACTATATCCAATAGCTTAAGAATATTCACCTGAAAAATACAAATACGCTATAATTAAACACATCTCGTCTAAAAGCTCTTGAGCTTCAACAACTCACAGATTTAAGGTGCCATACTTTAGAATATGAAAGTCACCTTGTGTATAGGTTAATAATGTATTATTCACTAACCCATTGTAGTGTTCTGATCTGAAGATTACCATGAAACTTTTTTTTTTTTTTTTTCACCTCCAGAGATTAGCTGTAGTAGCTCTTTAAAATATAATTTAAATAGTAACAATACTTAAAGGAATGGTAGAATGGAAGATACATCAGATACTATTTGAAAATAGTACATCAGTATTTTTCACAGTGAATGTGTGGTTGTGCATGGATATGAAAATGTCAAATTCCACTTATAACAACAAAGAAGTATGTGCAAATTAACTCAAAAAAACAATAACTAAAAGCAAAAGGTCTGAATAATTGTAAATGTATTCCTTCGATTTACTCTGCACCTGTTTATGCTGAGGTAAGAAAGAGTTCATGCAAATAAGTGCAGCTTACTGCTCACTTTTACAACATAACTGCTGGGGAAATGCATATATTATCCTACCATGGCTTGCTAATTAGAACAAAACAAACAAACAAAAAAAAAAGATTGTGTTTTATTGGCAACATGTCTTTCCCCTAGTGTTTAAACTATGTCTGAATTGTTTGCTTTCGGCAAAACAAGAGTGCTACCTGCTATCCCACAGACAACAAAGACTGGCAAAAAAGATTTGTCAGGTGATGTCACTCAGGTAACGTTGTATTGACAAGCTTTTAATTAAAGTTTTCTCACAGTCCCCGGGAGCTATTATTCATTATGTGTGGACTGTCAGCCAATTGAGAGTCAAAGGGAAGTGTTTTATTTTCAGACTCATTGCTGACAGCAATAGAACACTTTGTTATACAATCTGTTTACCTTCTTTATAGGCACCTTCTTTCTATGGGGAAATAGCCATGCAACAGTGTTTATGGCAATAATTAAACCCATCTGCTGTTGAAGGAATTTCAGAGGAGAAGAAACCCTTTGCAGGCAATTAACCAAAGGCTCCCGAGTCCAGACACAAGTTTCCAATTTGGGTAGTGCTGAACAAGGAGGAGGCTTTCCAGCAGATCCTAACAGGTGCAAAGGATTGGAGCCAGAGGCACTTGGACCTTATGTATAGAATATCTGATAACCAAACAAGCATTGACATGTTGTTTTAAACCAGTTTCCAGAAAAAGGAAAATGTCTATCAGCCAGTAAATTGTATTCAGTCAGGAAACTCATGCGATAAATTTATTAACATAGACAACACTGTTACATTATACATATTTTACATTGCATTCTTTGGCCTTTGGTCTCGACTTTCAAGGTACCCCTGCCAATAAATTAGCGCACAGATAAGTGGAGAGGCTGACAATTTGATCTGGTGTTGGAAGCAGCTAAAATATGCGATTTGATCTAAAGTGAGTTCCCTACCACAATTGAGAAATTCAAAAGTGATAATTCTGTGTCTTAAAAAAAGTATAGAAAAATGTCAGGGTCTAATACTGTTAACTTACTTTGTTATTTATTTATAACAAAACAAACAATAACACGGCTCACAACACTCTCCAACACACTCTCCTCAAACAGTGCACCATCCTCCCTTATATATTAGCGACGTGACATTTAATCAGTAAACACCCCCACATTCCACACGTGAACAATTAAACACACACACACACACACACACACACACACACACACACATCGTTACACACCTCCTCTTAAATGGCCAACTCCCCCCATAAATATCCAAATTTCGGGCAGGCGGGAGGGAATGTCCGTGACCCCTTCTTGGGACGTCGCCAGGCCCACAGCTGCTGGCTTCCCCGGCAACAGAGGTAATGGTGGGGCTGGCAGTGGTGCTGCTGGCTCCTCCGGCAGGGGTGGGGTGGCTGGTGGTGCTGCCGTTTCCTCTGGCAGAGCTGGTGGTGCTGCCAGCTCCTCCGGCAGCGGTGATGGGGCTGCCGGCTCCTCCGGCAGCGGTGGGGTGGCTGGTGGTGCTGCCGTTTCCTCCGGCAGCGGTGGGGTGGCTGGTGGTGCTGCCGTTTCCTCCGGCAGTGGTGGGGTGGCTGCCGGCTCCTCCGGCAGCGGTGGTGGGGCTGCCGGCTCCTCCGGCAGCGGTGGTGGGGCTGGTGGTGCTGCCGGGTCCTCCGCTAGCAGTGGTGGAAAGGCTGCCGGCTCCTCCTGCAGCAGTGGTCGGGCTGATCGTGCTGCCAGCTCCTGCGGCAGCAGTGGTGGAAAGGCTGCCAGTTCCTCCTGCAGCGGTGTTGGGGCTGGTGGTGATGCCGGCTTCTCCGGCACCAGTGGTGGGGCTGATGGTGCTGCCGGCTCCTCCGCTAGCAGTGGTGGACAGACTGCTGGTTCCTCAGGAAGCAGTGGTGGAAAGGCTGCTGGTTCCTCCGGCAGTGGTGGTGGGGCTGGTGGTGCTTCTCGCTCCTCCTGCAGCTGTGGTCAGGCTGGTCGTGCTGCCGGCTCCTCAGGCAGCAGTGGTGGAAAGGCCCTTCTCCTCCTCAAAAAAAAAATTAAGGGTGGTGAGCCTGCAACTCCTCCCCCAGAGGGCCTGGAGGCTGTAGTAATGGCTCTTCTTCCTCCAGCTCTCCCTCCCCCCTCTGGCTCACAGGACGGCAGTGACAGCTCCTCCCCCTCCGGCTCACGGGACAGAAGCGACGGCTCCTCCCCCTCATGGGACGGCAGCAACGGCTCCTCCCCCTCTGGCTTACGGGACAGCAGTGATGACTCCTCCCATTCTAGCATGCCAAACAGCAGCATCAACTCCTCCCAACTGGCAACATGGAAATTCTTACTGGCCAAATGGTAACTTCTTAGCTGTATTTTATTTATAACAAAAAAAACAATAACACGACTCACAACATTCTCCAGCACACTCTCCTCAAACAGTGCACCTTCCTCCCTTATATATTAGTGATGTGACAACGAATCAATAAACACCCCCACATTACACACATGAACAATTAACAAACACACGAATGCACACCATCACACAGGTTGTTTCGGATTTCGAACCGACCACCCAAACCTTCCCAATGAATGTACAAGAACCACGTGAACAGGCAAGTAAAAATAACCATTTTTTTTTTTATTACAGGAAGTTATACAATTGAACACAACTTAATTTATAAAAACCATTTGCAAAATCCCCCCTTTCAAATCACCTTGCACGGTATTTAAAAACAAAACCTATTCTAAAAACACCTAAAACATTGTTAATAGGCAACTTGTGACTTCAGGGGGGGGTTTATTATTACGATTCTAAAACTCCCCACAATACTACCACAACACATGTAGCAGTTGGTTAAATGATATAGTCCCAGTATATTCACTTGGGCCTCAAAAGGCCTAGAAAACTCAGTTTGTAGGTCCTTTATTTAATCCAAGTCACCAAACACTGACCCGGTAGAAACACCAACAAGGAAAGATAAAATTGAAGCTGATCAATCCAAGAATCTAATCCACTGGTTTATCCTAGTGCAAGGCTTGCATTTAGCTCCCTTCAGGCTCAATCCCCACTCAACAGCACCACGATGCAAGATCCTGCAACGGAAGAACAAACAGCACTTGATCTTCACACTCTGTGTCCCTGCTCTTTCATTACGTACACCACTATCTCAGCCCTCCCTACTCTGATTTGGTCTTCCGACCCCGCCCCTGGTACTTAAGTAGGATAGGACCTCTCATCTCGGGTGTGTGCAGGAAGCTGGCCGTCCATCTCTTGGTTGGTGCCTGTTTGCCCCTCCAGGGCGTACGTCATGGAGGGGGGTGCCTTGAAGGGAAGCAGTACAACACCTTGTCATAAACCACAATTAATATTGGTAAATCTAAATATTTCTGCCAAGTGTCTTTACTTAGGAATCATTTGTCAAATGCCACACATTCCTCGGCATAATATTAACAGTCTTCTTTTAATCAGTAAATGCCACTTCAACAGTATAATTCAAGGATAAACACTTAGCTTTGCTAACAGTTTCTGACTGGTCCTTCTTTCCATCAGGCTGCCATGTCTTTATCCTTACGTATTCCCTTTAGAGTTCTAAATAATGTCTGTCTGTCTGTCTGTCAAAATGGCCAACTTCCTGTGTCCTCTTTTCAATTCCCCCTGGAACCACACACTCCATTCCTGTACTTTTAGTTCCCTTTTTATAATGGACTGTCAATGGTAGTTAATTGGTGCAAATGTAAAACACCTGGCTGCATTTGGAACTGGGGAATGGGACTATTTTCTCCCTCTAATCACCTGTGCTGTATTACAAATAATAACACATACTTAACAATAAATAACTTAAACACAGCAATATAAAATAGGCAACAATGAGCCTCCCTTTGGGTAATACACAAAATACAAAATTGAAACATAACAAATGTGAAAAAACCAAAATATACTAAATACAAAAGCAAAACAAAACATAATGTGCACAACCCCAACTAACTATAGTCACTCGTGACAAAAACATGGCATAATAGTTGAAAAAATAAAAATAAAAAAATAACCACATAACTACTTTCATGCAGCAGTAATGCAGAAAGCTAAGGTAAAAAAATTGTTTACAATGGCTATGGTGAATCTAATCAAGTAGAGATAAACGTGGTTTCTGTTGTCTTTTGCAACTCTCCATGATATGGTGAATCAGCAACCCCTTAGCAATCACCGCACAATATCATGAACAAAGTTAAAAGTTTAAATTGGAAATGTGTACTCACTCATGTGCACATGCAAAACTGATATGTTCATGTTGAATATCTCACAGGAAGTTAATGTGGCAAACCAAACTTCTACCTGGGCAGAATACAACCATGTGACTAAATTAAAAAATTACTAGCTTGTGTGAAATGACATAGCTAAAAAATACACTTCAGTAGTTTCTATTACATGACTTCATACAAGCTTTCAGGCTTACAAAATAAAAGGGTATTTTACTTTTCTGACTAGTGCAATAACAAAATGGTGTGGAAAAATATAAAAAATATAGGCTAGGTGTAACATGGTTGGTATATCTTTCTGAAAATTAGTGTTTACTGTAAACAACTCACTGGATCAATTTATACAAATTATGTTTTGTTCACAAAACACTGAGGGGTAGATGTACTAAAGTGTTGTGCCTGTTGCAACAGTCGCAATCCAGTTGCAAACTAGTCGGAAGTCTAGGGTGAAATGTACTAAACAAGTGCAATACTATTAGCAACTTTTTAGGGACTGCATTGCAACAGATGAATATGTAATTATGGGCATTCCTGCATAGATTCGCAAAAATGGGGTGGAGATTATAATGAAATGTACTAAAGCTGCTGGCAATTGCAACACTTGCAATTGCATCAATTTGCTAGTAACTTTTGAAAGCATGTTTTAAATGTCACAGTTGTTGCTGGCATTTCCCAATCCACTTCTCCTCTTGCGATGCCAGTTGTGCTCAATGCATTTTCGAGGCGAACACCCAAGTACCTAATTTTCACTAAAAGCGTTGGGTACTCAAGGGTAAGCCTTGAAAACACATTTCCCCAATGTGATGGGGGCAATAGACTGCTAACCCCTCCAGCTAATTCTGAGCATCTGTATATGATCTATTTTGTGATTTCCATTAGGTGTTAACTCTACCAGGTAAACAAGGCTCGCTGATCCAGACAACAAGACAATATCTGGTCGAAGGTTAGTGGTAGCAATCTCAGGTGGGAAAATAAGCCGTTGTCCAACATCTGTCAGCATTTTTCAGTCTCTAGCAGCTTCCAGTTGTCCTAGACAAATTTTTGTTTTAATATCTTTTCTTGGTGGTTGCTCCCCTGGCCAGAGGAATGTTTTTCGTGTGTCATATATTGCTGGAATTGGTGGAGGCCAAACATTGCAGCACCTGTTCATGGCACCAAGTAAACAGTTATTGGATAAGACCTACCTTATATCCTGTCAAAATGTGTCTTAATGTAGCTGGCGATGAACACAAAGGACACTACGGATCCTGTCCTACCCATAGATTAAAGTTCCATGGTGAGGGGAGAACATCATAATTTGACCTGATGAGGAAACTGATCCTGCTCTGTTCCATTGGCCATAGATCACGCCAGTCATTCTTCTGTTATTCCACACTCTCCCATCTCGTCAATTCTCCCTGCTCGGCCTGGGAAACTGCCTCATCCTCTCCTCCTGCTTTTGTACCTCATTGACTACCAGCTTCCTCCATTGAACTGGGGCTGCTTTGTGCCATTTAGGAGGAGCTGAATTGAGACCAATGCCTCCTCTTCTCTGCAGTACTTGCCCCATGATATCATTTGATCCAAAGGGCATCTTGGTGCACTTAAACTCCTTGGTTAGAGCTGGGACTGGTAGGTGCAGTATCCCTTTACCATACAGTCTCATTCTGCTGAGGCAGCATGGAACTCCAAACCATTTCCTGATGTATGAACTGATTAACGCTTCCAGCTTCTCTACTGTTGTCAAGGAAACCTCATAGTGAGTGGCCACAGAAGTCTTGGCAGTAGACCAAACTGAAAGCACCAGAGTTTAAGTTTGCCCGGTTAAGCTGCTGCCTATGCTCTTCAACCCTTGCACTACTTATTGTCTCACTTCTCCCACACAAACTGTGTCCATTAGATCCCCGTCGTACCATCTCCCAAGGCTTTTGACAGGCTTTTCAGACACTTTTGGTATTGCCTCATCGTTAATGGAGAACCTCTTATCCACTACTTTACCTTTAATTATAGATATGCTCCTTGATTTAGTGGGCTTGAATTGTATTTGTGCCCATTCAATGTTATTGATTAGTTTGCCCAATAACCGATTAGTGCAGGCTACTGTTGTAGTCATGATTGCCATGTCATCAATGTATGCTCTAACTGGTGACAGTCATATTCCAGAAACATTCTCCTTCCACTACCCATTTTGATGCCCTAATAATTACTTCCATTGCCATGGTAAAAGCCAGTGGAAAAATGATACATCCTGCCATTATTCCAATTTCTAGACATTGCCATGTAGTGGTGAATTCTGAAGTTGAAAAACAAAACTGCAAATCTCTGAAGTAGGCTTTCTTTAAGTTTGTTATTGTCCTCAGTACACTGAAAAAATCTGTTGAAGAACATCTTAGCAAATTTGAATTTGTCTTTACAAAAGTTAGTTCTTGCATGCTCCTTCTTTTTGAAGCGTTTCTGTAGGTGCTCAGCTCTGTGCAATATTGTAAGCTTATCTTTTATGACCCTTTGTAGCAGATTGAGTGCCTTCTGACTTTGTTCTGCTCTCCTTCATTGCTTCCTCAACTGCCTCCTTTCTCTAACTAAGTGCTCAAACTCCTCAATTATTGTCTAGGCTACTAAGTAGGCCAAGTTAGCAATAATAATAATAATAATAATAATAATAATAATAATAATAATAATAATAATAATAATAATAATAAAAACAGTTAAAATTGTTCAGTTTCCATTTAATATCTTTTACTCACATTGAACACCAATGTATACAATGCAGCAGCATGATTTATTTTGTGTTACCGGTAGCCTACAGGCTAAAGTAAAAAAAAAAAGTGCGCTAGGTATTCATTTGATTTTACTTCTGTACTTTGTGTTATATAGGCCTACTGTAAAAATTTATAGTTTTACATATTGTAATGTGTAGCCTACCCAAAACACATTAGTGTTATTTCAGCACAATGATTTACATTTAAAATGTGCAATTTTAATGTATTATTTTTAAAATAGGTCAAATGAAGATAGAACAGAATGCATTGTACAGATGGTGTTTACATTTAACAAAAACAATGATATTTTGATTCTTGCACCCTTGCATGTATAGATGTTATCTTTCTAGCACACTCTGCTGCAACAAATCACAACTCCTCCTCTATTAATTTGAACAATGTTGCTCGACGCTGCTAGAGATTTCGCTAATAAGACGTAGCAACTATTTAAAATAGTACATTGTGGCTCTTTTCATTAACATATTTTCTCTTAGTACATATGACAAAATGTATACTTTGCGAAGTGTTGCAATGAAAATGGAAATTGCGGTATGTTTGTGCTGCGACTGGCCCATCTTAGTACATCTACCCCTGAACACCTAATTATCTAGAGCAGGTGTGACAGGACGGCTAAGGTTGGTGATGTCACGCCAGAAGCAGGAACTACTCACCAGCAAGGTACTCGGGTGCAAAGCGCACTGTGTTGCTATTTTTATTAACACAAAAATAAATAAAAAGGTTGGACAGAAACAATGTTCACGGAATAAAAATTATTATTCAGCACGGAGAATCCGCTATGAATGAAAGGTAATGAATGAAAGGCAATGAATGAACGATGATGATTGTGACTGAACTGTGGAGGGCGCTCAGGGCCCGATGACTGTGGAAGTCACTCAAGGCCCGAGTGAAAGATAAATTTGGCCGGAGGTCTTGTCCGTGGGTGCCCGACGGCTACTTGCATGTGGCCGGCTAGAAAAACACGAACAGTTACATGCATCCTAGTGCCACAGATAGAAAGTGGCTGTGGCCACCTCCCCACAAAAAGACGAAGCTGCCAAACCATGAATGAATAATAATAAATAATTAACATGCTCCACAGTGGCGCCCTGCCACCTCTCCCCCAAATATTGAATTTAATGAAAATCAATAGCTGAGACACGGCCCGTCCCTCAGAGCATGACTGCGTCGGAGGAGAGAGCCCAGCCTCTCCAACCCAACCACTCACCCTGCAGAACTGAATACAAACCACTCAGCACTCAGGTAAGGAAACCCCCTACTCACATATTTTTAATTTTTTAGGGGGAAACCTGAGGGCAGCCCTTCCTCTAGGCTCTAAGCTGTCAACTCTAATTTCAGCTTCCCAGCGCTTGACTGAGCAGCCGAAACAAAAAGAGTGACAGGAAAGAATAACACACAGAGCTTTTATGCGCTTGCTGATGACGTTTTGGTTAGGGGTGGATTCTCCTTCCAGAAAAGCAGCCAAGTTTACAGTTTAAACAAAACAAAATCATGAACACTAAGCAAAACAGACCTAAGGTCAGACTGTGCAGTTGTCTTCACTGATCCTTTTATACTTTAATTTTATTATCTCTCGCTCTCGCTCTATCCTTTCGAACACCCACCTCTTGTAGCCAACGCTGCAGGTCTTTCATATCATGGCCGAGGGGTTAACTGGCTATATATCCTCGGCCACAGTCTGCACATGTAAAATAATTATGCATGACTGCCAGATAATTCAATAATTACTAGCCGACAGTCACACATTCCCACAAAGTATTTAAAAAAAAAAAAACAATACATCATGGCATATAGCTCCTTGCCAAAAAATAACAAAAACCACAGCTTTTTCGCCATCACATTTATAAACAACAACAACAACAACAACAACAACAACAACAATAATAATAATAATAATAATAATAATAATAATAATAATAATAATAATAATAATAATAAAACAAAACAATATATTTTAAATCAGCAGGGCTGAATCGTGTGCAGGGCTCTCTCCTGCTGTGCTGCCATAGCAGGTTTAATGGATTTCATTGCAGGAACTTGTAGATGCAGTCACATTGTTCTACCAAAGTTCCCACTGTTGCCTAAATATGCACTGCTAAACATGTTTAAACATACAGGAATAGGATTCTGTCAGTTCAACAGATTTTTGTATTTTATTGTGCCTAAGAGATACTGATTTTATTGTTAAATGTAATTACTGAACCTTTTTATATACGCGCACACACACACACACACACACACACACACACACAGACAACAAAAAAGTGAACAATAAGACGTTCATTATCATCGACAACATCATTAGCACTCCAGCTGTATTATGCAAATCATTTCATATCTTGCTGGAAACTGCTTATGTGTAAGTCACAAGCAAAGTTGTGAATGAAATATCTATCTGTGGTCCATATCTTGGCTGTCCTCTTGTAGTAAACAATCACACTCACCATTCAAAGCCTTATATTAGTGTCATCAAAATAAAAGATTGGAAAAACATTGTAGGAGTGTTTGATGTTAATTTCAACCCAACACAAACGTAGGCCTTCATTCACAGTTGTAAATAGTATTTTTTATCACTAATTGCAACATTTTCACACCTCACTGCTTTGTTAAATCTTATAACACTATGTAACACAATTGTTGTTCCTGGGTAGTAAGTGTTATTTCCTAATTGCTTATGCCTCAAAAGTATAGAAAATGGCTGTTATTCCCCACAAACTTTACTTTTGTGACCAGGACTGTAAATGCAGTATAATCGTAAATCTCGAAAAACTACTTACTTCTAAATCTTTTGTAGTCATTTTTGTATTAATTTAGTATAAATACATGTTAATTTGGATTCATATGTTGTTTTTTTCTGACTTTATGTGAACGAAAAGACACACATTTGCCCGTTTTCCCATTGGAAATAGTGATATTTTGAAATAACACTGTCCTGGTCACAAAAGCAAAGTTTTGGGGGAATAATAGCCATTTTCTATACTTTTGAGGCATAAGCAATTAGGAAATAACACTTACTACCCAGGAACAAAAAAAATAAAAAAAAAAAAAATGGTTACACGGTGTAATCATACGGAAGACTCAGGGGGTAAATGGAGAGACCCATATTTTTTTTTCTTTATGTCAAACTTGTACACAGTTTATATAGGCCAGTGTGGGCAAGTTTTTGATGTTACTGATGGCTCTGATTTTGCATTCACAGCATGGTAAGGGATGAATGTCACTGACATGCTTGTTGTTTTATAATTCACATAAAAGTACACAAGGTGGCCCACAATTTGTAGGATAGTGTACATGCATGCAAATATGTTAAGACAAAGATAATACCTTTAGAATTGTTTGCAGTACAGTTGCTCTGTTTTTTTGCATTTGTAATTCTTTTAAGGTTTTCCAACAACATGTCATACAAAAACTTTCAAGCATTTCAGTGGTTTCATTTGACTGATTCTTTTTTGTTGCTGCTTTTATTATTGAAAAGAAAATAAATATCAGATGAGTAAACCCTAAAAAGCTATGATAAATTATCCTGTCATGTTTGATCCTGAGCTAGAGAAATACACTAGACTCGGTCAGCAGTATTCATTCATTCTGTTCAGAATTGTAGGATTTAACTGTAATGGTAAGGCAAATCTGTGTAATTTAAGATCAATCGTGGAGTAACTTACTATGTATACAATAACACTCATTTGTAATTTACCATCTTGCTTGAGGACCTCATGGTAAATGAGACTGTGCTGCAGTATCTAAGTGAGTAATATCCTAGTCTGTTTATGTTAAATACATCAATAAATCAATACATAAAACAAACCTTAAGTACTTATTCTAAATTAGCAATCATGCTTTTTATTCTAATCTCAGCCGTCTTTAGTATCTCATTTGATGACCTTAATCTGTTCTCTTACCCTTTACTAGTACAAGCACATGATATATATATATATATATATATATATATATATATATATATATATATATATATATATATATATATATATATCATAACAGAAACTACACACCCTACCAATGTGCTGTGTATTTTAAATAGTCAGCAAGGGCAGAGGCAGCTGTATTGGTGGAGGAAGAATAACTTTTTAGGGTCTGTGTTGCAATTCAGCCATTAATTCAGTTTAGGATACACAGAATATTGGTTGAGGTTAGTTTGGTTAGCCAAAAGCTCTACACTCTCCCTCTATTAAGATTCCTTATCTGAGTGTATAAGATGTGGCTGGAAACAATACTAACAAAACAATGACTATGTTAATTTAGACGGTATCTGTACATTGTTTGTTAATGATGGTCAAGTTTCTGATACAAAATAACCACTGCTTTGTTTTATTTTGTTAGCTGGCCCCTCAGGTCCTTAGTGATTTGAATAGAAGTCATCATTTTAGTTCTTGTCCTTTTGATGAGTTATATCCCAAAGGCAAACAGAGACTAATACAAATAAATCAAGTAATGGTATATTTACAATGCTGAGGTACCATTCAAAGGAAACAAGCACTTTTAGTAAAACTGACTTATTTACCTCACAACAATGAACCAGTAGCAAAGGTAATTTCAGAACAAACCTTGATTTTGAAATTTTTTTTTTGGGAAAACTAGTGTTACAAGCATCAATGAAAGCTGATATGATATGAAAATGAGCTGGAATCGCCAGCAGATACAAGATGGGATGGTATTCTTTATTTATAAAGAGAAAGTATAAGGACCTGGCAAAAAGCACCATCTGTCTTGAACTTGGGATATTTAAGGTGTTTCAACACAGTTGCCAATAAACCTCCTCCAAGGTAGGTCAGAATAGTATTTATTTCCTGCCCTGTATACATTTACAAGTATATAACTGACATCAAAATGAGGACATCAGCGGCAATTCGTAAAGCACTAGCCTAAGCCTAAAATCCTGTTTTTGACCACAGCAGATAATACTATTTAAACAACCAAGTCAATATTTTATCGCAAGAATACAGCCAATGGATGTACATGGTATTGCTAGTTTCTAGTCTTCTTCTAAGCTTTTTTTTTACTGATATTTAGAAAAGTGGTCAAGAAACAATTAAACATTTAAGAGAACTATAACAGAAATACTCTATTCACAAATCTTGAACCCAACAGGTACTTAATGTTGGTACAATTATTATTATTATTATTATTATTATTATTATTATTATTATTATTATTAGTAGTATTAGTAGTAGTAGTAGTAGTAGTAGTAGTAGTAGTAGTAGTATTTGCAATAATAAAGTTAATAAAATAAATACAGTTAAATTAAACTGTTCTAGTTAGTTATTGGCTTGTTGGCTTCTTCAATAACCATGTAGACCAGTTTCATGAATACCAAACTTTGCTTTGCTTTTCATAAAAAACTGATAAAATGATATCTGTGAGTACGGCCCAACAATACATAAACACACATTTGCAAATAACATTTGCTCCAGTGAAATAACAACATAGATGTATAGGTAAAACTTTAGTTCAAGTATACAGTACGTTATACGTGATTATAAACAATAGCAACAAAAAGTGACAAAAGTTGTATAGTAACTGTAATACAAAAGCTAAGCAGCCCCATACAATTGGCAAGATAGACATATAAAGACAAAGAGGCATAGAAAGACAGGTAGATTGCAGTTATAAGCAGTATAAAAACAATGGCATATTCTAGAATTGTTAACACCATAATTAATAACATGTTTATAGATTGTTTATAATCACGCATATCATGGATACCTACACACACACACACACACACACACACACACACACACACACACACACCACATACACTATATATATATATATATATATATATATATAGATATATATAGATATATATATATATATATATATATATAGGTTACACTTCTGGTCAGATATGCAGCTTCCACCTTAAGAATTAGAAGTGGAAAGTATAATTAGGTGGCTGCATTATGCTGAGCACAGCCAAGCATTGCAGAGGATTGAGTTGCCAGTCTTTCTCCACCTTGTCCTCAGCCAAACGGCAGGAAACAGCTGGCCAGAATTTTTGAATGCCTTTAATTAATTGAAATCTTCGATGTTAGGAGTTGGTGATTAAATGCAATAAGACTAATATTCCTGGATGATTCTGCTAAAAGATGATTGTCTTGAAATGCATACTGGTCGCAGAGTGCGTTTAATGCCCTGTTTAAGGACAAACTTTAATCACAATGGAGAAAAGTTACCTTGAGGGAACATTTCTCATACACAAGCATTGATTCATAAAGATAAACATGGATGGCACTGTGCATTAACTTTGCTTTGCATTAACCTCGCAGAGCTATGCAAATGTGACATGTGCATAAGGCAAGGGTGTAAGGGGCTGTGCTTAATGGACTGGTTTTGACTGAAGTTCTGTATTTTGTTTTGGTGGTGGAGTTTGTCGGAGAGCTTGCAATGTTTTTTTCATTGCTGTTTGTTTCCTTCTTTCTAAGTATATAGTGTTTATAAAATGTAAAGTGTTTTGTTTAAAATTAGGCTCTGTGCTACAGTCTACTACAGGTAGCTCTACTCAGATATGTTTTCATACTTAATGAAATAACTTTTATGTGTTGGTTCTCTTTCAACACTGCAATGTGTTAAGAATGGATGATTATACCCATAACTGGTGAAGGACAGAGAATGTGCATGATTGTTTTTTTTTCTTAAATCAGATGTTTAGATGACTGTAAAAGACTGGAGATATGTTTTCATCTTACAGGTCTGTAATGATCATGTGATGCATTAGTGGTGACTCTATACTCTCTTCTGGGTACTGTTCTTTCATGAATGCTTTTGATACTACAGCTAGCTGAACAGTTCTACTTGTTAATAACATGTATGTTATGTGTGACTTAATAATAATAGAAATAATAATAATAATAATAATAATAATAATAATAATAATAATAATAATAATAATAATAATAATAATAATAATAATAATAATGTATCAGACTGCTTTTGTTTGGTCTCTAATACATCACTGTAGTTTTTAGTCCCACAACTCCACGTGTGATTCGTGTCCTTATTGTATTCAGAGCTTCCACCTCTTGTTAATCTGCTGTCAAGCTTTGTTGAAGTCACCTTGTGATTGAAGTTCAATTTTCTTCAATGTAAACAACCCTCAAAGTGTTTTGTAGAGTTAGTAGCGCTTGGCATTCAGAACGACTCTGAGTTCACCTGGGAAATAGCTACTTCTAACGTGTTTTAACGCGTGTTAAACCATGTATTCGATCTATATAGAAAAGTTATTAGTGTGATTCCAAAGATAACTGTTCCACAGAATAGTTAGATAAAAGACTGGTGACTTTGAAACTGAAACTGCTTAATTGTACAGTAAAATAACCTTTATATTTATTCAGCACTAGTGTATTTTGTACTGTATTCAAAATTTACAGTGTTCAAAATACTGAAGAATGTGCTGAAGTAGAACTAGAGTTTTTTTAGGAACTGGTACGTAAAGCGTAAGTATCAGGGTTCTGAAAACTGTTTAGATAATGTACCTGTTAGCATCCTGACAGTTTTTTACACTTAGAACTTTCAAACTTCTTTTGAAAATGGCAGTCCTAGTGCACTATGGTTTGAGATCTGTCTTCTAAATCACTGCAGGAACAGCGATAAACATAACAACTGCTCTGGATTTTCTGTTTCGTACCACATCATGGATCGTTATTGCTGTTCTACTGTTTGGCAGTGTGGGAAATAACCCTCATGTTATCAGTGCACTAGAGCGGCCATTTTGAAAACAGCTTTGAAACAAACTTTAAAGTTATAAGTGTAAAAAGTTGTCAGGATGTTAACAATGAAAAGAAAAATTACAGGTACATTACTTAAACAGTTGTAGCAACACGTGGGGATGTATAACGCTATATTTTTTGGAACCCTGCTACTTACTTTTTAATTTGTAAAACTGATTTGATTGTGTATCACAAAACTGATTGAAGTAAAGTGCATAATATGCATTATATTATGTGGTGAAGTGCTAGAAAGCCAGTACATTAGTCGTAGGATGAAAAGAGCCTTATTTCTTGGGTCACTGTATATGCTGTTTCACCACCAGGGGCCACCTTTTCCCAGTTCTGTGTTTGTGTGGAAAAACTCCACGTGCTGAAATGTTCTTTAATATTCACGGCAGTGTCATGGGTAAAGTATCGTATTTCGCGGAATGTGTACGGAACTATTTTATAAATTATGTGTACAGATTATTATTTCTTTTTTTAAACATCAAATGTAGAGATAAATGCACTGACATCACCAAAATCAACATCAAAGTTATTCAATCACTTTACAATAGCTTGTGAAATGGTGTTGTAATTAACAGCCTGTAGGTAAAGTGTATCTGCAATGACAGCTTTCAATTCTAGTACATCAGATGCATGCTCACCATTTAGGTCTTGCAAAACAAATACAATGTGTAACCCATACTGATCTTGGGCATCAGTTGACTCGTCAGTGATCACTGACAAGCAACCACTGTTTTATCAATTCTGTAAGTATTCATGTCTCAGCTGGGCTGATGAAGGAGTCACTCCACCATTTGTTCAAGCAAACGCCTATGTCAGGTCAAAATGTAATGTGTTTCGTGCTTCACGTTTTTCAGAGGACTTTTGGCACTGGAAGTCACCACTTTTTGTTTCTTTGCAAGTAAAGCAGTCACGGTACTGCTATGGATTTCCGTTCTCTTTTGGTGAATACTTGAATCTAAATGTCTGTCACCAGTCGTTTCTTGGTAACTTAGTGATCTACAGTAACGTTGCAGGACGTACACAAGAGCTTACCTCCATCGCTGTGAAAAACTTCTGCTGGATACTGCTTTACGTGGTCTGCTGCAGAAATATTTTTTGCCTTTTTAGAGACATCCATCTGGCAGGATGAAGGCTGATAAAAAGAGTGAAACTGTGCCTATTGACTATTAGCTCACATTCTAAAGGTGAAATCACACCGACTGCCTGGTTGTGACACCTCAAGTAGTGCATCATTTTAAAGCTTGAGCATTTCTCTTCAAAATAAAGTAGATTTAGTGGGACATTGAGGCATTCACAGGCTATGCCATGAAATATACTCCAACCCCATATTAATACTTGCCACTTTATTGAATATTGGCCCACATTCTAACGGTTAAATCACATCGATAAAAAGAGGTGGCACAACCAGGCTATGAATGTGATTTAACCCTTAGAATGTGAATAAGTTATAATTCTTCATAGATATTTAAACTCATAAAGGGGGTGATGTAAGTGCAGTACAAATAATTGTGGATGCTTAAGAGCAATGCAAATTACTGAACACTCACAAATAATGATACACAATTATGCTAATGAGGGTATCAATGAGAGCATTGGTGTATTTAATGGCTGCACTTGCAGTTAGGAGTACTGAGAGCAATATTTGCTGTATGACATTTATGGAGCACAAAATACAAACCCCAAAAAATAAATGTCAAAAAAAAAAAATAAGTTTTTTCTTAGAAGGGGTCCGTATGACTGAGGTCACTCAGCATGAAACAAGTTGCTTGGAAAAGCCTCAGCCAACATCAGTGGGGGTCCAGCTCATCCCTCAATTCAGCTGTTAGGTCTAAGATGACCTGCAGAGTGAGACGATAACATTTTAGCACCGCATCCTCCAGCATCCCAAACAAAGTGACCCTGGGATTCAATATGTGCGGGTCTTCTTCATCTTGTCCTTCACCTCTAAACGTGTTCCTGCCACTCCTGAACAAGAGTCAAGTATTGTCGCATCATGAAGTGTAGCACAGCAGCCATCCTGTAAACAATGACAGGTCTCTGCAGGTGTGTGCATTTATACACCTCTTAGTTACCCGCTTCTATAATGGTTTGCACCTTGTAAGAAGAGGAGTAAAGTTTTTTGAGGGTCAGAAATTGCCTAAGTGCAAGGCAAAATCATTACATCACACTATACTTTCTGCACCCACTTAGTGTCCAGATGCCATCCAATTCCATGTTTTTCTCTTCATTGCAAATTTGACAAAGGTGCAAAGTCAAGACAAAGTCCCGCACAAAAGATTAATTCTCAAACTGAACGCAGTTGGGATTCAAGGAAACACATGTACATGGATTAGGGAGTGGTCAACATGTAGAAAACAGAAAGTACTGATTAGAGGAAAAACCTCAGAATGGAGTGTGGTAACCAGCAGTGTACCACAGGGATCAGTATTAGGTCCTCTGCTATTCCTAATCTACATTAATGATTTAGATTCTGGTATAGTAAGCAAACTTGTTAAATTTGCAGACGACACAAAAGTAGGAGGAGTGGCAAACACTGTTGCAGCAGCAAAGGTCATTCAAAATGATCTAGACAAGATTCAGAACTGGGCAGACACATGGCAAATGACATTTAATAGAGAAAAGTGTAAGGTACTGCACGCAGGAAATAAAAATGTACATTATAAATATCATATGGGAGATATTGAAATTGGAGAAGGAATCTATGAAAAAGACCTAGGAGTTTTTGTTGACTCAGAAATGTCTTCATCTAGAAGCTATAAAAAAGGCTAACAAGATGCTCGGATACATTGTGAAAAGTGTTGAATTTAAATCAAGGGAAGTAATGTTAAAACTGTACAATGCACTAGTAAGACCTCATCTTGAATATTGTGTTCAGTTCTGGTCACCTCGCTATAAAAAAGATATTGCTGCTCTAGAAAGAGTGCAAAGAAGAGCGACCAGAATTATTCCGGGCTTAAAAGGCATGTCATATGCAGACAGGCTAAAAGAATTGAATCTGTTCAGTCTTGAACAAAGAAGACTACGTGGCGACCTAATTCAAGCATTCAAAATTCTAAAAGGTATTGACAGTGTCGACCCAAGGGACTTTTTCAGCCTGAAAAAAGAAACAAGGACCAGGGGTCACAAATGGAGTTTAGAAAAAGGGGCATTCAGAACAGAAAATAGGAGACACTTTTTTACACAGAGAATTGTGAGGGTCTGGAATCAACTCCCCAGTAATGTTGTTGAAGCTGACACCCTGGGATCCTTCAAGAAGCTGCTTGATGAGATTTTGGGATCAATAAGCTACTAACAACCAAACGAGCAAGATGGGCCGAATGGCCTCCTCTCGTTTGTAAACTTTCTTATGTTCTTATGTTCATGTGAACACCATTCTTTAGATTTTTGCAACCGATAAAATCTGACTTTACAGCTGCTAAACGTGATTTATGGCAGCATTATGGGGTTTTGCACCCGCAAATCACTTTGCATGTATATTACATCACACACAAAGTGCATAAATAATCTGTCTAGGAATTGATTTATTAGATATATAAAGATGTAAACAAAATTAAAGAAACACAACATGACACAATTACAAAATCAATTTCAACTGTCACAATATCATAGACTGGTTCTTTAATACTCTTACAGAATTAGAAATTGTAGAAAAGTCTGTTTCTTCTGCTGTCTGTCCAATGCTTTCTATTACTGTCCACCTCTTGCGTGGGCTCCTATAATGGCACTTAAAGTGATTACACACATTGAACCATGGGATTGATCGAATAGGATTGAACAATAGGATTGAATCTCTTTCGCTGAAATCATAAAATATCATACTTGCGGTGGAGAAATACCCAGAGCTTTAAGACAAAGGTCATCGCAATTACAAAGATAAAGAGATGAAAGGTAATATATGGGAGTCAATTTAGAAGGAACTGGATATTCCAGGCATGTACGATTTATTGCCATATATGTTGAAATACCATTAGAGAAGACACTCACAATTTCCACATCATGTTGATGAGTATGTACTAGTCTTGATCATAGTTTTGTCAATAGCAATTTTTAACAGCAGTATAGTTTTCAAACCTGTCTAATCGCCTCTGTGTCGCTTCTGGGGTGTATGGTCTTGTCACTCAATTAAAACTGGCCATTACAAAGGTTTCTTAATGATGTTGAAAGGACCTCAGTACTTCAATGGAGTGCCTAATTATGCGATCGAGCCTATCGATGCGGGCTGTTCCGTGTGGTAGATGACCGTGACTGGAGTTATGCATCCCGAACCATAGGCGAGGGCGCTAACGAAAGTCAAGGCCATCTACCACTCGGTAGAGCCCACATCGATAGGGCTCTATCACTGTTAGAAAATGATTTATTTAATTATTTTCTCTTTAAAAAAAAACAACTTTAAAACCTATATTTACTTTGAACCTTTGATATTACGGCGGGTAACATTCCACTGATGAAAACAGTCCCTAACATAATTAGAATAGAAAACGACATACTCATAGATTATTATTATTATTATTATTATTATTATTATTATTATTGCTAACATATTTATTTATTGGGGTCTTACTCTTTCTTATTATAATTTATCTGGACATGTACAATTGTTGAATAGTCTGTGTAGTATTGACTTGGACTCAAAACTTGCTGTTGGAGGCGGGGCATCATTTAAGCAGGCAGGGAGTGGATTGGCTGGTGAGGAAATAACTGGAACAGGGTTGGGGGTTTGACTGGCTGGTTTTGAGGGAGGGTATTGTTTGGATCCAGCTAAATACAGAATTGTGGACCAATCATGTCCTCCCTGTTGATTTGCTGTCCAGTAGCTACGAATTGAGCCTTCATTATGGTGTCTTGTCACAGATATGATTTTGCTAGACCAACAACAGAAAGTATGTCAAATTTGAAAAGTTTGATTTTTAGTAACTTAGTATCTGTTTGAATAATAAAAAAAAAGTAAAATGTATGGCAAAAATAAACATCAGGACCCCACTGAGCTTACTCACATGTGGTAGTTTCAATGATAATACATCACAATTCCAATGTAATATTAATTCTAACGAAAATAGGTCATTCACTGATGTCTCTTATCCACGGAGTACAATGATTTGCAAAATGTTACAAGAAACTACAAAAGCCAAGTGTGTGTGTGTGTGTGTGTGTGTGTGTGTGTGTGAATATATATATATATATATATATATATATATATATATATATATATATATATATATATATATATATATATACACACACACACATAGTTTCTTGTGTTGAGTGTTCAGTAGTGATTAAATCTGCCTTGTTGAGCCTTGTAAAAACCTGACTTAATCATGTAAACTTCTGTGTAAGCAAAGTAGAAGAAACTTCAAAGGGTCTAAAAGCCTTCAGGGGATTTGTACTGAGACACCAGCAACAGATCTTAATCTGTCTACTGAATTCTGGCTATATTTGTCCAAGGAGCTGGTACCAACCAACTCTCCAAGGTAGGGCTAGTGGGTTAATTCAGCCTGTATCCCCATGGAGAGTATTGGCTTCATTAGGCTACAGGAAACTCTTCAGCAGCAGAGACCCATGCTTGGTCGAAAGGCCCTAAAATTAAGTTCTGTAGTAAATGAAGCTAATAACTGTAACAGACTTGGACAGACCTTGGTTAGAAAAAGTAAAGATGTTATCTTAACATGCCCCTTAAAATGCAAGACTCTTTTTTTACTTCTCTCTTTCTCACTCCCAGTTGGTGAAAGTTACATTAACATTCCATCTAGGGCTGCTAAACAGAATCTTAATTAGACCTGATACTCCTGTGCAAGGGGTTTATTCATTGCATTTCTTAACTAATGGCTGCTGTCGGGTTATTTTTTTTCTCTTTGGGGGATATCGTGTTCTCCTACAAAGCATGACAGAAATGTAACGTGCATTGCAAAAAAGGGCTTGTAGATGAGACGTGAAAAGTTGGATTGACTCCAATTGGATCTAATGGTGAGGAACTGTTTACAACAGCTACTTTTATACATCATTATGCTAAAGGATTAACTTCTTTCAGTGATGGAACCACTTTTCAGAATACAATTTGTCAAATCATTATTTAAGTTCATTGAGGAGCTAAATTAACTAAGGGATCTTACTTGTTATAATGACTGTATAATAAGAATCCCCCCCCAAAAAAAAAACTAGAGCATTGCTTACTTTTGTTATAATGTGTGAAGGTGTGGGAAATTAGTTTAAATTGTTTCAGTAACATTTTCAAAACATTTAGTCTAACACACTTTATGGTATCTAAGTACTTCCAATAGGACATACAAATTATTATTATTAGGGATCCAAGCAAGGAAGTTGCATGATCCCTATTGCATTTGTTAGGATTTTTATTTGTATTTATTTTTTTATTATTATCTGCCAAAATTTTCAAATGTCTGTAAAATCAACACGGCCTATGGGAATTTGTCTCACATCAAAAACGAAGGTCATAGGTCACATGGTGTGGCAGCCATATTGGATTTTTCACAAGAATTGGCCAATTTTTCAAAACTCTTCTCCAAAATCGCAATCAGCCGCAACTTGGTGCACATACTCCCCTCATGGCCTACATTCAGATTTGTTCACGAGAAAAAAATCTCTAGCGTAGTTTGGTGGCCATATTGAATTTGTTGAAAATATTCAAACATGTTTTCTGAAACTGTTATGCCGACTTTGTATAGATAGCCTTGGCAAGGTTGTCTATTAAGTGTGTTAAAAGCAAGTTGCTACATAAAAAAACATGGCTGCCGTGAGCCAATCAAATTTCAGATATGGTCAGTTTATATATTGCAGTGTTTCTCTATGGTAGAATGTGGTAGAAATATTATTATTATTATTATTATTATTATTATTATTATTATTATTATTATTACTATTATTATTATTATTATTATTATTATTAGTCGTAGTCGTAGTCATAGTCATAGTAGTTTTTTCCAAATCTTTTTTTTTTTTTTTGGCAGATAGTCGTTTGGTTGTGTGTTGCCTATTGTGCTACCTTAATTGACTAAAACAGAGATTTGTCAATTATATAATTATGTATTATACTTCATAAACCAAAGCAAAATGATTGAGCCACTATAGTTCTAAGTGCATTATTTATGTAGTAATGTCTTGAGGAGTAATTAATTACACTAAAAGCCTAGCTTCACATATAACTCTATGTCCACTGAATAATGCTTGTGTTTAAAATGTTATATGTTGTGTGATGTTGATGTTCCAGGGCCAGTATTTTCACAATGAAGTGTTAACTGCAAACCACTAAAAAGCCAGTATAAGATTGTTTATTAAAAATAAAAGCTATGGTAAACACTGCACAGTATAAACAGGTATAGGAAAAATGTAAGTCTTTAATTTGTTGTATAAGAAAGATATATCCACTCAAAACAGAAGACTAGTAAACTAATCTTGTTTATGCCCATACATTTTTGTATTTATTCTAAGACTCTGAAACTATTTCATTTTATAGTTATTTTTCTGACGTTCCTTTGTACTGAAATTGTAAAGCTAGTAACACTTGTTAAATCTATTCTCAACACAGGTTTTAATAATAATTTCAAGCTAATTAGCCAAGCCTATAAGGCCCACTACATCTTAATATTTAAGACATCTTTGAAATGGTTTTGTAGCTTGTACTAATTAAAGTAAATTACTGGAATATAAAAATTGTTGTTTCTAAAGATAGTTTTTAATTGTATTCATTATTGTTGTTAACTGTTATTAAAGATCATCCTTTAAATATTCAGTGTTCTTTTTTTTTAAATTGGACTTTATTGTGTGTTTTTTTTTTTTTTTTTTTTTTTTATATTGCTTCTACCTGTGCTGGCCCTGTGGGCACATAGTTAAAAAGCTAAACTAAACAAAACTTTCTGTAACTTTTTTTTCTTTCTTTTTTATTTTTTCTTTCTTGTTTTAATTATCTGCAGCTGTTAGTAACCAGTGCGCAGATTGTAGTGCAGATGTAGCACATGTTCAGAAAGCCATTCGGCTTTGTATCAGATGTCACTTTTTTCTTCTTCTTTTTTGATGGGGTTTACTTAAGGTCTGTTGTGGAGAAATGTCATAGGTTTAAAAGGATGTTCTTGCTCCTTCCCCATCATGCAAAGTTTGTTGGCACCTCTATGCGGATGCAGGCATTACTGCTGCTTTAAGAAAAAAAAAATCCTTAACAAGCTCTTTGACCTGTCTTATGAATACCATGTGTCTATTTGTTAGTAATTTCGACATTTTGCTGTTGGACTGTTATTAAAAGCAGACCCAAGTTGTGCAAACGAGAGAGGTCCCCTACAACCACCAAACATAAAAAGTACATATTACACTATCACAGCTAAACAGACATACAGTATACTATTGGAATGGAAATACCATATTGTCTCCTAATTATTTTAAAAGTTAGGTCCTCCTCCCTTCAAGGGATCACAGTTACATCCATGAGCGACCCTCTCTAGGTCTCGGCCCTCAAGCAAGAAGTAGCTGCATTGTTTCTCAAACAAGCCATCCATCTCGTAGAACCCACCTACCAAAAAGAGGGTTTCTACTCAAGGTACTTTCTGGTGCCGAAGAAGGGTGGCGGCCTTCGCCCCATCCTGGAACTGAGACACCTCATTGGGTTCATGAAGGAGAGGAGGTTCGAGATGGTCACACACCATCACATTCTGCAATCTGTCCGGCCGGGCAACTAGTTTACCACCATGGACCTAAAGGACACGTATTTTTACACCCCTATTCCTCCCACGCACAGGAAGTATTTCCGCTTCACCTTTCAGGAAAGTGTTTCAGCCTCTCCTTAGCACCCCTGCACATTATCAAAGTGCATGGCTGCCATCCTGGACCCCTTGCGGCTGAAAGAGATCAGGGAGTTGAACTACCTGGATGACTGATTGATCTGTTCCCAGTCTCAGGAAGGAGCAGTGGCCCACACAACGATTGTGATGGAGCATCTGTCGGGTCAGCCTTAACAATGCCAAGAGTCAATTAGTACCGGTGCAAAATACGGTTAACTTGGGACTCCGACTGGACTCCCTTGCAATGCGAGCCTACCTGTCAGTCGACAGAGTGACCGTTGTACAGAATTGTCTATCCCTGTTTCAACAGGAATTGACCCCAGGCACTTTTATCCATGCATATGTATATTCCAGGACATTCAAGTTTAATGACAATTAACTTGTTTTGTCAAAATGGAAATATATTAGCGAACACATGTATTTTGACATCTGTATCATCTATATTAAACAATTTATTGATATTTTTAAATGCAATAGTCGCATACATCGCACAAAAAAAAAAAAAAAAAAAAGACCCCAGGGTGTTTTATCCATGCTTACGTACAGTTGTTTATAAAAGTATTCATCCCCTACTAATAATGTCACATTTTGTTGAATTACAAATAACACTATGTAACACAATTTTTGTTCCTGGGTAGTAAGTGTTATTTTCTAATTGCTTATGCCTCAAAAGTATAGAAAATGGCTATTATTCCCCACAAACTTTGCTTTTGTGACCAGGACAGTGATATTTCAAAATATCACTATTTCCAATGGGAAAACCGGCAAATGTGTCTCTTTTCGTTCACATAGTCAGAAAAAAAATAACATATGAATCCAAATTAACATGTATTTATACTATAGTAATACAAAAATGACTACAAAAGATTTAGAAGTGAGTAATTTTTCGAGATTTACAATTATACTGTAAATACAATCGTCGTCTTCTTTCCTGTCACTCGTCCATACAGAGACAGGCTTATTGATGATGTGTGAACAGTGACTCCAACCTCAGACACAGAATTTTCCAGATCTCTCAAGGTCATTGTTGGCTTCAGAGTGACATCCTGAACCAGTTTCCAGCTTGTCCGGCTGCTCAGTTTGGGAGGGCGTCCTGATCTGAGTAGTGTCTGGGTGATATAATGCATCTTGCACTTCTTAATGATGGACTTCACTGTGCTGAGAGGGATAATCAGCACCTTTGACATTTTTTTGTACCCTTCTCCTGCTCTGTGCCTCTCTACCACTTTATTCCTGACTTGTTTCAAAAGCTCCTTGGTGTTCATAGTTGCTTTGTTAAATCACTATGTGAGCTGCAGCTTGAAAGTCTTTATATATCTGAGGGAAATTGCCTACAAGTTAAACCAGTCTGAGTGCACAAAGGCTGAAACCATTTCACTAATTTTGTGACCTTTCAAACAAATCATTTGCACCTGAGCTGATTTAGGGCTGCAGTAGCAAAGGGATTGAATACTTATGCAACTGAGATTCATCTGTTTTGCGCTGTAAATCTTACTTATTTATATTCTTATTTATATGCGTATTTAACTTTATCAATGTGGAGTAGTTTGTGTAGATTCAACATGTAAAGTTTAATTTGAAAGTGTCGTGGAGTACGCTCAGGTGCAAATAAAATGTGAAAAGTTTGAGGCGGGGTGAATACTTTTGCAAACCACTGTATATATACAGGCTAACTTCTCTATACGAGCCCCCCAAGGGACCTGGAGAAATGTTTGTTATATCAGGGTGTTCACTATAATAGGGTTTGGCATTTTTCTGTATCAGAATAATGGCAAAACGGCAAATTTGAATTGAACATCAATATATACTGTAGAACTTTTATGAAGATTCTTTCACATTGGTCAACATTTAAATGGTATTGTGACAAGCTACCCGTGTCACATGCGTGAATAACCGCATCAGAGAGACAAGGGAGTTGGAGTTGAAACGTCAGAACAGGCACGTAGGATTTATTAAACACAAAACAGAAAGTAAACAAACAGGTCATGTGACGCTACCAACAATGGTAACGCACAGAGAGGACAAGTACAAGACCGGCAGGGAACAAGTCTTAATTGAGTGCCCGTCTGTAAACAATCATATGATCAAACATAACAACTCCAAAAAGCACACAAAACAATGTGTTTCCACATAAAAATTACACCAACACTAATTCCCACCTGTGGTATGTTTAAAAGAAAATAGTAAAGAAATGAAAAAGGAAAGAATGTACACTTACATGTTGAATACAGTAATTACACGTCCTTACTCTTGAAAAAACTATCCAGCATAGAATGCTCCTCACGCCCGTTGCCTGGTTGAAGTTTGATAGGCAACGACTGCATTCGTCATGCATGATTCGTAATACAATAGGTCATCTTTGAATTAGCGTTATCTTTGAATTAGTCAACCACGATCTTTGTTTTCACTGAGAGAATAACACACTTGACACTGGAGAAAGTTCAGTGTCAGTCAGTACTGAGATTACTGTATCCTGGTCGATCCTGTACGTAATTGTTCTAATAGAGCTAATTTGCATTGAGAAGATTGGTTCTTGCTGTTGGGATCGTTAAAAATGGGTGTTCGTTATAAGAAGGGTTTGTTATAGTGAAGTTAGCCTGTATATATTATAGGATTTCTGAGTTTTAATGTCAGTTAACTTGTTTTTTCAACAGGCACAATAAAAACAGACCAAATAAAAAAAAAACAAGCCAAGTTAGTAGAAACAATTGGGGCAACCTTAACCCCCACTGCTTTTACAGTTGTGCCTCTTTGCTTGCTGCTGGCCAAGGTTGCTTCAATTGCTTCTTCTAACTTAGCTTGTGTTTTTGATACAAGTTAGAAGAAACAATTAGGGCAACCTTGGCCCCCATCGGTTTTACAGTTGTGCCTATTTGCTTTGTGCTGGGAAGGTTGCCCTAATGGTTTCTTGAAACTTGACTTGTGTTTATGCTATCTCCACTTTAAATGGCTGGGCACTTGTGATAACTTGATCTTTTTTTCACATTTCCAATGTGTTTTTGTTTCAGGTAATATAAACTTTTATTTAGAAACAACCGGACTTGTACTTTATTTATTAAAATTAGATAAGAATGCCACATCCTGAGTAAAAAACAGGGACATATTTTTTTTCTAAATGTCATCTGACCAAAACACAAAAGGCCAGGTTACAAAAATTACATCAGCTTTTAACATCAAAAAAACACTGCAGTATATATATATATATATATATATATATATATATATATATATATATATATATATATATATATATAGAGAGAGAGAGAGAGAGAGAGAGAGAGAGAGAGAGAGAGAGAGAGAGAGAGAGAGAGAGAGAGAGAGAGAGAGAGAGAGAGAGAGAGAGAGAGAGAGAGTTGACGTTGTTGCAACTTTTATTAAACATATGACGGCAACAGTATTGAGAAATATTGTGTGTGGAGGTACATTTTTCTAAGTCAGTGTTCGGGCAGTCGCGAAGGGCCCACCAACTTTTGTTTTATTTTTTAATTTATTTTAAATAGCTAATTCAGAGATTTAAAAAAAAAAAAAAAAAAAAAAAAAAAAAAGGTTTACTCTCACTGGACAAAGCGTAAAAGGTGCATTTGAGTTTCTTCATTGTGAGTCTTTACTTTTTCTGTCAGGGCCATACAACTGAATAGACCTACCCTGCTCAGATATGCCTGCTGCACAGTTTGAACACAATGGTATTACATTTAATTTGTGTTTTTAATTTAGCCGTAGCATTAAGCTTTTGTCTACTTCTGAAATGAAACTCACCACCACTTGTATATGCCAATGCAATAAAAGGATGCCCAGCTTGTAGACAGGAATCAAACATATAAAAACAATAAAAAAGAAAATAAATACATTTTTTTTTTCATGGAAAAAAACCATTTGTTCCTTGATATCGTAAAAGAATACTCGATATATATATATATATATATATATATATATATATATATAGATATACAGATGTCGATTCTTTTGACTAAGGTCGCTTATCATGCAATGTTAGAAAAAATGTGTTTCAAGTTAATAACATTGCAAAACAAACTGTAAACCTAAAAAGTTACAGATTTTTTTGAAAAGCATGCTTTTCAACAAAAAATGTAACTAATTTCAGGTAATCTAGACAACCACATATTATTATTATTATTATTATTATTATTATTATTATTATTATTATTATTATTACAGTTATTTTAGCTGAGGACGTAAGCACAATTCCACATATATTGCATTATATATTTTATAAGTACCCTTTGTAATGTGAATGACAGAATGAAAAAGCCTTGTTTTGCTTCCTAAATTCTGTGGGTTAAGCGACATGCTTATGTTTGTCATGCTCCTTGGCGCTTGTGTTTCACCTTACTCTCTGTCTCCAATCAAACAGAGGTGGGTGAAGTTCTTTTCATGTTTTCAAAGGCGGCTGGTCAGCTGTTTTACAGAAACAATAACTCTTTTTAGTGAGAACAAATGTTGACATTTGAAGGGAGCAGAGAAAGGCAGAGTCGATAAGCAGCCCAAAGTGGAAACCGCCTCTGGTACAATTTGACAACAGCACAGTTCCCTGGGGATCCTACCTGAGATTAAAGCTTGAATTTCAATAAATCAGCTCTAATGAAACCTCTCAGACTGGAGATGGACTTGTTTGTCTTTCCAGCATTAAACAGCCAGCGATAAAGGTGTGTGGGCTTAGAAGAAAAGTTTTAGTGGGATAAAAAGCCCCAGGTACGAGTTAACATTCGTCTTGAATACCGTTTAAATAAAGGTCTACACTTCCTAAATAAGTGCACTTTTTTTAACTTCTTACGGGATGACTACATTAATAATATTGTTGTTCAAGTAAAATATTCAGATCATTTAGTTTTCCCCTTCCCCATTGTTAGTCATTAACAAAATATCCTTCGCTGGTTTCTGATGTTGTAGGCTATGTGCATTTTTATTATTGACTTTCCATGCAATTTGAAAGACATAGATTAAGAAGATACATTTATGTGATCACGTAAAATACAAAAAGACTAAACATTATTATTATTATTATTATTATATTAATAATAATATCATAGTATCATCATCATTTTAAAATTAATTAGAAAATCTTCTCGCTTAAATCATGTAATAAAACAAAAATGATTTAATAATAATAATAATAATAATAATAATAATAATAATAATAATAATAATAATAATAATAATAATTACCATTTGATTCTAGACTATGAAAATTATTGTACACTGTGAAATTGCCTGCCAAGGTGAATATACATATGTTGTTAGCTTATGTACTTTATAAGAACATTCTGTCTGTATAACATTAAAAACCTATACTTGCTGTAAATTGTATTATGCAAAACTATGGCTTTTAAACATGAGAAAACAGTTTTTATGTGTTGTCTCTGTGTATTATATTAATATTTACATAAATTTAATAACACGCAAAAATATGTACTTTTTTTCAGATTATATAAGCTGCGGTACGTGACAAAGCAGTCGGTATAGATACATTGGTGTGGATCACTGTTTTAGATACTAAACTAATTTTAAAACAACAGCAACAAAACAACGTGTCTAAGGACGGGGTATTGAGATCATTTGCAAAAGCCTTGACTAATGAAAACTGTGAAAAGGCCTCCAATTTTTACTGAAGTAAAAAAAAAAAAAAAACCCACGAGAGACAGAGACCTTTTTTTTTTTTCATTTTTTCCATTTCAACTGGTCCAAAAAATTCCCACCCTCAGACATCAGCTCATTGGAGCTGGCAGATGTTTAGACAAGATTTTATAAATTGTTCAATTTTGGCTCATAATGAACCCCAACTGACCGTTAAAGTAAGCTAAAAGCATCCAGGACCACCCCCGCTGGGATCTAATAATGCTCTCATCCTATAACATTATTAATCACGGCGCAAAATAGACTAGGCATTGGGAAATAAGTGTATGATTGATTAGTGTACAATAAGGAACGCTTTTATTCGTTCTTTAATAGGAATACCGTACCCTACCCTACGATGACTAATGTGGAAGCCTTTTCACAAATAAGTTTAATAATAAATATTTTTAAATTATGTAATTGCAATTCAAGCTATACAGTGTAACGTTAAATATAATTTTGGTTTACAATTAGTCATTTAATTCTGCCCCGGATTATGGGCTACACAGAATTAATAGGCCACTCATAGTGTATTTATAGAAAATATATTGCCATAAAT